>NW_027453975.1:0-44248 GCF_040206685.1 Ascaphus truei
CACACAGCACAGGTACAGTATGATATATACACACAGCACAGGTACGGTATGATATGTACACACAGCACAGGTACAGTATGATATATACACACAGCACAGGTACGGTATGATATGTACACACAGCACAGGTACAGTATGATATATACACACAGCACAGGTACGGTATGATATGTACACAGCACAGGTACAGTATGATGTATACACACAGCACAGGTACGGTATGATATGTACACAGCACAGGTACAGTATGATATGTACACATAGCACAGGTACAGTATGATCTGTACACACAGCACAGGTACAGTATGATCTGTACACACAGCACAGGCACAGTATGATATGTACACACAGCACAGGTACAGTATGATCTGTACACACAGCACAGGTACAGTATGATATGTACACACAGCACAGGTACAGTATGATATATACACACAGCACAGGTACAGTATGATCTGTACACACAGCACAGGCACAGTATGATCTGTACACACAGCACAGGCACAGTATGATCTGTACACACAGCACAGGTACAGTATGATCTGTACACACAGCACAGGCACAGTATGATATATACACACAGCACAGGTACAGTATGATCTGTACACACAGCACAGGCACAGTATGATCTGTACACACAGCACAGGCACAGTATGATCTGTACACACAGCACAGGTACAGTATGATCTGTACACACAGCACAGGCACAGTATGATATATACACACAGCACAGGTACAGTATGATCTGTACACACAGCACAGGTACAGTATGATCTGTACACACAGCACAGGCACAGTATGATCTGTACACACAGCACAGGTACAATATGATCTGTACACACAGCACAGGTACAGTATGATCTGTACACACAGCACAGGTACAGTATGATATGTACACACAGCACAGGTACAGTATGATATGTACACACAGCACAGGTACAGTATGATATGTACACAGCACAGGTACAGTATGATCTGTACACACAGCAAAGGTACAGTATGATATATACACACAGCACAGGTACAGCATGATCTGTACACACAGCACAGGTACAGCATGATCTGTACACACAGCACAGGCACAGTATGATCTGTACACACAGCACAGGCACAGTATGATATATACACACAGCACAGGTACAGTATGATATATACACACAGCACAGGTACAGTATGATCTGTACACACAGCACAGGCACAGTATGATATATACACACAGCACAGGCACAGTATGATCTGTACACACAGCACAGGTACAGTATGATCTGTACACACAGCACAGGTACAGTATGATCTGTACACACAGCACAGGTACAGTATGATATGTACACACAGCACAGGTACAGTATGATATGTACACACAGCACAGGTACGGTATGATATGTACACAGCACAGGTACAGTATGATCTGTACACACAGCAAAGGTACAGTATGATATATACACACAGCACAGGTACAGTATGATCTATACACACAGCACAGGTACAGTATGATATGTACACACAGCACAGGTACAGTATGATATATACACACAGCACAGGTACAGTATGATCTGTACACACAGCACAGGTACAGTATGATGTATACACACAGCACAGGTACGGTATGATATGTACACAGCACAGGTACAGTATGATATGTACACATAGCACAGGTACAGTATGATATATACACATAGCACAGGTACAGTATGATATATACACACAGCACAGGTACAGTATGATATGTACACAGCACAGGCACAGTATGATCTGTACACACAGCAAAGGTACAGTATGATATGTACACACAGCACAGGTACAGTATGATATGTACACACAGCACAGGTACAGTATGATATGTACACACAGCACAGGTACAGTATGATATGTACACACAGCACAGGTACAGTATGATATGTACACACAGCACAGGTACGGTATGATATGTACACACAGCACAGGTACGGTATGATATATACACACAGCACAGGTACAGTATGATATATACACACAGCACAGGTACAGTATGATATATACACACAGCACAGGCACAGTATGATATATACACACAGCACAGGTACAGTATGATATGTACACAGCACAGGTACAGCATGATATATAAACAGCACAGGTACAGTGTGATATGTATACAGCACAGGTATAGTATGATATGTACACAGCACAGGTACAGTATATGTACAGTATGGTATGTGTTGTGTGTATATATCATACTGTAACTGTGATGTGTAAATATCATACTGTACCTGTGCTATGTGTATATATAATACTGTACCTGTGCTATGTGTATATATCATACTGTACCTGTGCTGTGTATAGATCATACTGTACCTTTGCTGTGTATATATAATACTGTACCTGTGCTGTGTGTATATATCATACTGTACCTGTGTTGTGTATACATATCATACTGTACCTGTGCTATGTGTCTATATCATACTGTACCTGTGCTGTGTGTATATATCATACTGTACCTGTGCTGTCTGTACAGATCATACTGTACCTGTGCTGTGTATATATTGTGAAAGCGTAGAAATAAAATTAATGAGTGAAGGATTCAAAGTAACAACGTGAGTTTATCTACGCTTTCACAATATCATACTGTTCCTGTGCTGTGTGTATATCATACTGCACCTGTGCTGTGTGTACATATCATACTGCATATACATCACAGCACAGGTACAGCATCAAATATACATACAGTACAGCACAGGTACAGTATGATATACACATAGCACAGGTACAGTATTATATATACATAGCACAGATACAGTATGATCTATACACACAGCACAGGTACAGTATGATATATACACAGCATAGGTACAGTATGATATGTACACACAGCACAGATACAGTATGATATATACACAGCACAGGTACAGTATATGTACAGTATGGTATGTGTTGTGTGTATATATCATACTGTACCTGTGATGTGTACATATCATACTGTACCTATTCTATGTGTATTTATCATACTGTACCTGTGCTGTGTGTACAGATCATACTGTACCTGTGCTGTTTGTACATATCATACTGTACCTGTGCTATGTGTATATATCATACTGTACCTGTGCTGTGTGTACATATCATACAGTACCTGTGCTGTGTGAACATATCATAAAGTACCTGTGCTGTGTGTATATATCATACTGTACCTGTGCTGTGTGTACATATCATACTGTACCTGTGCTGTCTGTACATATCATACTGTACCTGTGCTTTGTGTACATATCATGCTGTACCTGTGCTGTGTGTACATATCATACTGTACCTGTGCTGTGTGTATATATTATACTGTACCTTTGCTGTGTGTATATATATATATATATATATATATATATATATATATATATATATATATCATACTGTACCTGTGCTGTGTGTACAGATCATACTGTACCTGTGCTGTGTGTATATATCATACTGTACCTGTGTTGTGTACATATCATACTGTACCTGTGCTGTGTGTATATATCATACTGTACCTGTGCTGTGTGTACATATCATACTGTACCTGTGCTGTGTGTATATATCACTTCACAGGTACAGCGTGGGCAGCGGTAGTGCCAGCCTCCCCCTCACATACACTACTACACCATGTATACACAGCACAGGTACAGCGCAGGCAACGGCAGTGCCAGCCTCCCCCTCACACACACACTACTACACCATGTATACACAGCACAGGTACAGCGCGGGCAGCGGAGGTGCAAGCCTCCCCCTCACACACACTACTACACCATGTATACACAGCACAGGTACAGCGCAGGCAGCGGCAGTGCCAGCCTCCCCCTGACACACACTACTACACCATGTATACACAGCACAGGTACAGCGCGGGCAGTGCCATCCTCCCCCTCATACACACTACTACACCATGTATACACAGCACTGGCAGCAGCAGTGCCAGCCTCCCCCTCACACACACTACTACACCATGTATACACAGCACTGGCAGCGGCAGTGCCAGCCTCCCCCTGACACACACTACTACACCATGTATACACAGCACAGGAACAGCGCGGGCAGCGGCAGTGCCAGCCTCCCCCTCACACACAGGAAGGGGAGGAGCTGTGAGCCAAGATGGCGGCAGACCCTGGAGGAGGGAGAGGAGTGGGAACCAGGTCTCAAGCTAATCTGAATGCGGATAAGAAAGTTTCCCTGGAAGCTAAATTGCAGAAATGTTTGCAAAAGAAAGAGTCAGAAAATATGGAAAAAGAGATGAATGAAAATGTTGGGCAGAAAGAATCTGAAATGGAGAATACTGAAAGTCCAGCTCAGAACCAGACGGGTAAGAGAACTGCGGCTAAAACCAGCTCAAGGTCTAATGAAGCCAAGAGTAAAAGGCAGGCAGGACATGAGAAAAGGAGACTTGGGGTCACAGAAATTGTTATCCCACAAATTGGCAAGGACATACACACTAATGCACAGGCAACTACAGCTACACCTGAGACAGAGACCCCGCAAGCAGCTGCACCTGACGCAGTGACCCCGCAAACAACTGTACCTGACACAGTGACCCTGCAAACAACTGTACCTGACACAGTGACCCTGCAAACAACTGTACCTGACACAGTGACCCTGCAAACAACTGCACCTGATGCAGTGACCCCGCAAACAACTGTACCTGATACAGAGAGACTACAAGCAGCTGAATGTTGCAGACAGGTGCAGGAATTAGCAGCCACACCCAAGTCAGACACACAGCAAACAGCCCAGGCTGAGAGCCTGAATGATGCTGGCAATACACCTGAGACAGAGCAGCAAACAGCCCAGGCACAGGAAGATGTGTCTGAAATAGAAATGGCTGAAGCAGTGGAGAACGCTGAAGCAGTAGAGGCTTTTGAGGTGCAAGAAATGGAGATTCCTAAAGTGGGAGAGAAATCCATACAGCCTGCAGCAGCATCAAAGCCCTTAGCAGAAACAGGAGCGGCAAAAGCAAAGTCCTTAGCTGAAGCAGGAACGGCAGCAAAACCAACAGGAGCTGCTGAGCCAGCTCACCCACAGCAGTCAGCATGGAGTACAAGACGCCCAGGTACATCTTATATTTCATTTGATGATGCAAGAAAGCGCAGGAACGTTGTCAGACTGCATTATTGGGGGGATATGGTTCCTATACCGGACAGATTTGTTCTAGGAAAAGACTTGATCAAAGTTTCTCTTGGCTTCCAACCCAGTGAAGTGTATGCTTTGTTACTAGCTCCTAATAGCAGGAACTACGAAGTCAGCTTTAAGACACCAGAAGGGCTAGAAAAATTCTGGTTTCGTTATAGAGAAGTGAAGGATAATCCAGAATGGGAATTCTTTAAAGTTATCCAGGTTTCTCGCCCTGTGACCGTGGAAGTGAATATTATCTTTGATATTGAGACTGTAGCGGTTGAAGATATATGTTTTTGGCTACAAAGACAGTGCGATGTTCAGTCCGGTCCAGTGAAAAGTATGGATGCTGAAGGTTTCTGGAATGGAGGCTACAAGTTTAAAGTTAAGCTCAGGTACACACACAATGTGGCATGTCACCTCCCAAACGCCATATATATTGGAAGAGATCGCGGGCGATGTTTTTATTGGGGACAGCCTAAAAAATGTTTTAAATGTGATTCCCCCAGGCACTTAAGCTCAGCATGTGACAAAATCAGGTGCACTTTATGTGGTTCTATTGGTCATCACAGCTCTGAGTGTGACAAGGACATTGTCTGCAACCTGTGCTATAAATGTGGTCATTCCTTTAAAGATTGCCCAGAAGCCGAACACAACCATTATGGGCAGAATGAAATGTCTAGTGTACAGAATACAGCATCTCCTTGTGATAAAGAGAATACCACAGAGTCATCAGAAAGTCTTCAACTTGCACCTGTAGAAGAGGTTTTAAAATCTCTGGGTCTGACATATACACTTCCAGCCCAAAGGGGGTCAGACGGAGAACACAGGAGCGATCTGAGCAAAGATGGTGGCGAGTCCTGCAAAGATGGCGGCGAACCCTGCAAAGATGGCGGCAAACCCTGCAAGGATGGCGGCGAACCCTGCAAGGATGGCGGCGAACCCTGCAAAGATGGCGACGAACCCTGCAAAGATGGCGACGAACCTCGCAAAGATGGCAGCGAACCCTGCAAAGATGGCAGCGAACCCTGCAAAGATGGCGACGAACCCTGCAAAGATGGTGGCGAACCCCGCAAGGATGGTAATAATGAATGGGAAACAATAACAAGTAAAAACAGGACTGCCCAAACCAGCTCAGCTAGAAAGAAAACTACAGAAACTGTCCAAGAAGAGATCTCGCTGCACAATACATATGAGGTATTGGAGGAAAAGAGTTGGGGTGAAAAGATGGATGACGCAGACCCCGATATGTCGGACAGTCAGACCTCGCAGCAGTCTGGATCTATTCAGGACATTGAGATGGCCGGACCATCGAATAAGAGAAATCTGCCATCAGAGAGCCCCCCCGGGAGAAAGAAAATGGTCAAAAAGAAAAATGGTGCTAAAAAGAAAAAAAAAAGGGTGGTGGTGATTCACTAAATGTGCCAAAGTTCCCCTCTCCGCTGAAAGTGGCAACTAATTAATGTGAATAGTTTTAAGGGGAAAAGATACAGACTCAAGTCTTTTCTAGTCTAAAGGACATTAAGAATTAGATTTTCTTTTTGCAGGAAATTTGCCAGTTTACTTTGATTTATTTATCTATCAGTAAAGTGTATATAGCAGGGGGAATCTGAGAGGTTGGAGAGAGGCGTTTAGATATCTTTGAAAAGGGAATCTCTGTAAGATAAATGTATTGTTTATGTGATTCTCTGGATGCTATTCTGTAAGTATTGTGTGTATTTGTAAATATTTGTATTTTGTATTTAAAATAAAAAAGATCCCCCTCACACACACACTACTACACCATGTATACACAGCACAGGTACAGCGCGGGCAGCGGAGGTGCAAGCCTCCCCCTCACACACACTACTACACCATGTATACACAGCACAGGTACAGCGCAGGCAGCGGCAGTGCCAGCCTCCCCCTGACACACACTACTACACCATGTATACACAGCACAGGTACAGCGCGGGCAGTGCCAGCCTCCCCCTCATACAAACTACTACACCATATATACACAGCACTGGCAGCGGCAGTGCCAGCCTCCCCCTCACACACACTACTACACCATGTATACACAGCACTGGCAGCGGCAGTGCCAGCCTCCCCCTCACACACACTACTACACCATGTATACACAGCACAGGTACAGCGCGGGCAGTGCCAGTCTCCCCCTCACACACACTCCTACATCATGTATACACAGCACAGGTACAGCGCGGGCAGCGGCAGTGCCAGCCTCCCCCTCACACACACTACTGCACCATGTATACACAGCACAGGTACAGCGCGGGCAGTGCCAGCCTCCCCCTCACACACACTACTACACCATGTATACACAGCACAGGTACAGCGCAGGCAGCAGCAGTGCCAGCCGCCCCCTCATACACACTACTACACCATGTATACACAGCACTGGCAGCGGCAGTGCCAGCCTCTCCCTCACACACACTACTACACCATATATACACAGCACAGGTACAGCGCGGGCAGCGGCAGTGCCAGCCTCCCCCTCACACACACTACTACACCATGTATACACAGCACAGGTACAGCGCGGGCAGTGCCAGCCTCCCCCTCACACACTACTACACCATGTATACACAGCACAGGTACAGCGCGGGCAGCGGCATTGCCAGCCTCCCCCTCACACACACTACTGCACCATGTATACACAGCACAGGTACAGCGGGGGCAGTGCCAGCCTCCCCCTCACACACACTACTACACCATGTATACACAGCACAGGTACAGCACGGGCAGCGGCAGTGCCAGCCTCCCCCTCACACACACTACTACACCATGTATACACAGCACAGGTACAGCGCGGGCAGTGCCAGTCTCCCCCTCACACACACTCCTACATCATGTATACACAGCACAGGTACAGCGCGGGCAGCGGCAGTGCCAGCCTCCCCCTCACACACACTACTGCACCATGTATACACAGCACAGGTACAGCGCGGGCAGTGCCAGCCTCCCCCTCACACACACTACTACACCATGTATACACAGCACAGGTACAGCGCAGGCAGCAGCAGTGCCAGCCGCCCCCTCACACACACTACTACACCATGTATACACAGCACTGGCAGCGGTAGTGCCAGCCTCTCCCTCACACACACTACTACACCATATATACACAGCACAGGTACAGCGCGGGCAGCGGCAGTGCCAGCCTCCCCCTCACACACTACTACACCATGTATACACAGCACAAGTACAGTGCGGGCAGCGGCAGTGCCAGCCTCCCCCTCACACACTACTACACCATGTATACACAGCACAGGTACAGCGCGGGCAGCGGCAGTGCCAGCCTCCCCCTCACACACACTACTGCACCATGTATACACAGCACAGGTACAGCGGGGGCAGTGCCAGCCTCCCCCTCACACACACTACTACACCATGTATACACAGCACAGGTACAGCACGGGCAGCGGCAGTGCCAGCCTCCCCCTCACACACACACTACTACACCATGTATACACAGCACAGGTACAGCGCGGGCAGTGCCAGTCTCCCCCTCACACACACTCCTACATCATGTATACACAGCACAGGTACAGCGCGGGCAGCGGCAGTGCCAGCCTCCCCCTCACACACACTACTGCACCATGTATAGACAGCACAGGTACAGCGCGGGCAGTGCCAGGCTCCCCCTCACACACACTACTACACCATGTATACACAGCACAGGTATAGCGCAGGCAGCAGCAGTGCCAGCCGCCCCCTCACACACACTACTACACCATGTATACACAGCACAGGTACAGCGCGGGCAGTGCCAGCCTCCCCCTCACACACTACTACACCATGTATACACAGCACTGGCAGCGGCAGTGCCAGCCTCTCCCTCACACACACTACTACTCCATATATACACAGCACAGGTACAGCGCGGGCAGCGGCAGTGCCAGCCTCCCCCTCACACACTACTACACCATGTATACACAGCACAGGTACAGCGCGGGCAGTGCCAGCCTCCCCCTCACACACACTACTACACCATGTATACACAGCACTGGCAGTGCCAGGCTCCCCCTCACACACACTACTACACCATGTATACACAGCACAGGTATAGCGTGGGCAGCGGCAGTGCCAGGCCCCCCCTCACACACACTACTGCACCATGTATACACAGCACAGGTACAGCGCGGGCAGTGCCAGCCTCCCCCTCACACACACTACTACACCATGTATACACAGCACAGGTACAGCGCAGGCAGCAGCAGTGCCAGCCGCCCCCTCACACACACTACTACACCATGTATACACAGCACTGGCAGCGGTAGTGCCAGCCTCTCCCTCACACACACTACTACACCATATATACACAGCACAGGTACAGCGCGGGCAGCGGCAGTGCCAGCCTCCCCCTCACACACTACTACACCATGTATACACAGCACAAGTACAGTGCGGGCAGCGGCAGTGCCAGCCTCCCCCTCACACACTACTACACCATGTATACACAGCACAGGTACAGCGCGGGCAGCGGCAGTGCCAGCCTCCCCCTCACACACACTACTGCACCATGTATACACAGCACAGGTACAGCGGGGGCAGTGCCAGCCTCCCCCTCACACACACTACTACACCATGTATACACAGCACAGGTACAGCACGGGCAGCGGCAGTGCCAGCCTCCCCCTCACACACACACTACTACACCATGTATACACAGCACAGGTACAGCGCGGGCAGTGCCAGTCTCCCCCTCACACACACTCCTACATCATGTATACACAGCACAGGTACAGCGCGGGCAGCGGCAGTGCCAGCCTCCCCCTCACACACACTACTGCACCATGTATAGACAGCACAGGTACAGCGCGGGCAGTGCCAGGCTCCCCCTCACACACACTACTACACCATGTATACACAGCACAGGTATAGCGCAGGCAGCAGCAGTGCCAGCCGCCCCCTCACACACACTACTACACCATGTATACACAGCACAGGTACAGCGCGGGCAGTGCCAGCCTCCCCCTCACACACTACTACACCATGTATACACAGCACTGGCAGCGGCAGTGCCAGCCTCTCCCTCACACACACTACTACTCCATATATACACAGCACAGGTACAGCGCGGGCAGCGGCAGTGCCAGCCTCCCCCTCACACACTACTACACCATGTATACACAGCACAGGTACAGCGCGGGCAGTGCCAGCCTCCCCCTCACACACACTACTACACCATGTATACACAGCACTGGCAGTGCCAGGCTCCCCCTCACACACACTACTACACCATGTATACACAGCACAGGTATAGCGCGGGCAGCGGCAGTGCCAGCCTCCCCCTCACACACTGCATGTTTTCTTACCGATCTGGAAATTTAGAAGGAGGACAATTGCAATGGTTGTTACGCTAATTGCTGGCATTTTCTCTCTTCTGTATCTGTCTCTGGCTCTCTCTCTCTGGCTCTGTCTCTTTCTCACTCTCCCTCTCTCTTTCCCTCTCTACCTCTCTTTAACGGACTCGGTTCCCCTTTCTTCTTCTATATATACTGACTCCTTCAATCCTATTTGCCCTGAGCTGTAACGTACAGGTATGTTGATATCATCCCCTACTCCTGTCACAATCTTTTGTTACCAGTGTTATGTTTAGCTGCAAACAAACGAGATTCAAAAGGCAACTTTGTGATGGGACCTGTTTTCTTTAGATTAACAAAGACAGGGTGTGTAGTCAGCGCAAAGTGAAAGGAATACATAAGAAAACAACGGTTAGTGTTACAATACCTATCCCTAATACTTCAAATATGTACACAGGTGTAGAAGTAAAAAGTAAAAATTAGGAGGAGCGCACGAACCAAATAGGAGCAGGAAAGGACGCAAAATCAAAATAAGTAAAAAGGTACTTTAATGTGTCATGAGACCCATCCAACGCGTTTCGAACGACACAGCGTTCTTTATCAAGGATAAAATACAATGTGACACCACCCAATAAATACCTTCTTACCAGCAGCCATTTTGCGCCAAAAACGGCAACACGATGACGTCATGACGCAATGCGCAACACTTGCGCATGCGCAGAGCGCCACCGCGCGGTCTAAGGGCGGAAGTGTCTAGGTGTAGAATGAAGCATAGAAGGGGAATCACTATGGTACTATATTGCTACTCACACGGCCGTGTGCGAGTCAAAATCTCATCAGTGTTATCTTTTGACATCTAGTCACGTCTCCTCTATGGCGTTTGTGCGTGAACGCCGTCGGTTCCTGTTGACAGCTTGTACCTCTTCCGTGACCTGTGTGTAGGGTGACAGGCACACGTCGTGTAGAAGTATAAAGCCTTAATGTAACCACAAACATAGATGTATGCAACTGACATATTAAAATCAGTGGCTGCAGCTCAGTTGTCTCCCGTTCTGGTCCCCCTGTGGACCTTCTGGGCTACGGTGGCTGGTAACGATCCAAATAGCGCACGTCTGACAGGAACAACGCGTTTCGCACTTCCGTGCTTCGTCAGGAGCCCGGGTGACCCCCACCGACGGACGCGGAAGGGCGAGTCAGCCACAGACAGGGGACCAGAACTTAGATCATTGTCCAGACCTAGCACAGTCCAATGCTTTCGGTTAACCGTATGGATCTGGTGAGACTGCTTGCTGAAAGTAGAGATGAATAAAGGAGCAGTATCATCTATTGCAATTTTTTTTGTTCCTTTTACCTCTTTTTAATAGGTCTGCCCGGTTAACGAGAGAGGCTTCTTCAAAAGCCACTTCAACACTATCCCTGTTATCGCCCCGTGACAGGAATCTTTTTTTGAGATCATCAGACTGTTTAAGGAATGACTCCTCATTAGAATCTGACGCAATCTCAAAAATTGTCCTTCCGGAATTCCCTTAACTTGGGATCTTGGGTGTGCGCTGGGTCACTTAGAAACATTATAAAACCAAAAAAGGGGCACAAAAAATAAAATAAAAACACAAAATAAGTACCAATAAGTCACATTTATAAGGAGCACACATAATGCTCATAACATTTTAAATTGATTAAAAAAAAACCCGCATAAATCTAAACATCCGTCCTACAGCAACACCACTGAGGACCACAGGTCATGTAAAACCAGGGCCAACCAAGCTTAAATCGTCCCAGATAGAGTTAGGTATCATTGTAGGTGGCAATTGCAGTGAACTTAGCTTTGAGTTTGTGTCCTCGTGGAAGGGTGGAAAACGGCTGGAGCGGATGGAAAGCAGCACTCTGACCTCCGACGTCACGGTATCACGCTGCGTGCTGACCTCCGACGTCACGGTATCACGCTGCGTGCTGACCTCCGACGTCACGGTATCACGCTGCGTGCTGACCTCCGACGTCACGGTATCACGCTGCGTGCTGACCTCCGACGTCACGGTATCACGCTGCGTGCTGACCTCCGACGTCACGGTATCACGCTGCGTGCTGACCTCCGACGTCACGGTATCACGCTGCGTGCTGACCTCCGACGTCACGGTATCACGCTGCGTGCTGACCTCCGACGTCACGGTATCACGCTGCGTGCTGACCTCCGACGTCACGGTATCACGCTGCGTGCTGACCTCCGACGTCACGGTATCACGCTGCGTGCTGACCTCCGACGTCACGGTATCACGCTGCGTGCTGACCTCCGACGTCACGGTATCACGCTGCGTGCTGACCTCCGACGTCACGGTATCACGCTGCGTGCTGACCTCCGACGTCACGGTATCACGCTGCGTGCTGACCTCCGACGTCACGGTATCACGCTGCGTGCTGACCTCCGACGTCACGGTATCACGCTGCGTGCTGACCTCCGACGTCACGGTATCACGCTGCGTGCTGACCTCCGACGTCACGGTATCACGCTGCGTGCTGACCTCCGACGTCACGGTATCACGCTGCGTGCTGACCTCCGACGTCACGGTATCACGCTGCGTGCTGACGTCACCTCTACGCGTTTCGCGCACCAATAGTGCTTCATCAGGGACTTGGTCTTAGGAGTATAACAAAAAAAGAGAAAAATGCCCAAAGCTACTTCCAATGTGACAAAAATACACAGTGCAATACCTATATATCTCTTGAAAAAAGGGTCATTTAGTTTAACCCTTTGGCCAAAGCGTCTTAAGCCCGCTGCCACTTTCAAGGCATGACCGTAGCAGGTCCTAACACTCACCTGGGTTAAAACTCTTATTAAACTGTATAATTAGGGGAAGAATGATCACATTGGATCTGTCATAACCTGGCAAAATGAAACTGACCTGCAAACATGGAAAGTGGGGAGGGGCGAGCTTAAACCTGGGGGGTTTAAAACCTTGAGGGCACTACCCTCCCAAAAGCAGCTGAGACCCGCTGCACACAGTTAATAAACACACAGATACCCAACAAGCTCTGAGAAACCCCTACCATTACCACATAATATATATACAGTATGTACAGTATATACGTGTCAAATAGAGTGCTAGTGGGCGTGGCTTAAGACGCTTTGGTCAAAGGGTTTAACTAAATGACCCTTTTTTCAAGAGAATATACAGGTATCGCACTGTGTATTTTTGTCACATTGGATGTAGCTTTGGGCATCTTTGTCTGTTTTTTGTTGAATCCATATCAATATACAGACATAAATATAGGTCATGGATGGGAATGGGAGTGCGGGGACCCCCCCCGCCCCCATGCGCTGTGTTAACCCGATGGGCCATTAGTCTGTCTGCAGAATCTAACAGAAATGTTGCAGCGTTTACTGTGAGATTCTGTATTCTCAGTATTTTCCAAGGCAAGTGTTCGGATACTGTTGGCTGTATCTGTATTTATGGCTGTTGTCTTTTTCAATGTTGAACATCTCATCATTCTTGGGTGATTTCAGTTAAGAGACACACATGGAAAATGTTGTAATATATATATAATATATATATAATCTATATATATATATATATATATATATATATATATAATCTATATATATATATATATATATATATATATATATATATATATATATAAAACAATTTAAATTGAGAGCAACATATCATTTCTACTGTTTCACAGAATGATCTGTTTGCTTTTTGCAACAACTAAAAGTTTAGCAATATGACTGCAACAATGTTTCAGCTATACAAGATTTTATTGGTACATTCATCATGTCTGTGTTCTGTTCCTCTGATTGATTGTCTTTATCACTACTTGAACATTTGTCAATATATTTATTTATAAAATATGTTACCAGGAAGTAATGCAGTGATAGTTACCTCTCGTTATCACGTATGTCCTGGGCATTGAGTTGTGATGACAATCACTACATGGTTACAAATACATAGTTACTTAAGTGAACAGGGTATACATTATAGACGAGACATTGCATGCACAGTTAAAGATAATATATATTATAGGCGTATGTAACAGTTACAGGTAATATATATTATAGGCGTATGTAACAGTTACAGGTAATATATATTATAGGCGTATGTTACAGTTACAGATAATATATATTATAGGCGTGTGTAACAGTTACAGATAATATATATTATAGGCGTATGTAACAGTTACAGATAATATATATTATAGGCGTATGTAACAGTTACAGATAATATATATTATAGGCGTATGTAACAGTTACAGATAATATATATTATAGGCGCATGTAACAGTTACAGATAATATATATTATAGGCGTATGTAACAGTTACAGATAATATATATTATAGGCGCATGTAACAGTTACAGATAATATATATTATAGGCGTATGTAACAGTTACAGATAATATATATTATAGGCGTATGTAACAGTTACAGGTAATATATATTATAGGCGTATGTTACAGTTACAGATAATATATATTATAGGCATATGTAACAGTTACAGATAATATATATTATAGGCGTATGTAACAGTTACAGGTAATATATATTATAGGCATGTGTAACAGTTACAGATAATATATATTATAGGCGTATGTAACAGTTACAGATAATATATATTATAGGCGTATGTAACAGTTACAGATAATATATATTATAGGCGTATGTAACAGTTACAGATAATATATATTATAGGCGTATGTAACAGTTACAGATAATATATATTATAGGCGTATGTAACAGTTACAGATAATATATATTATAGGCGTGTGTAACAGTTACAGATAATATATATTATAGGCGTGTGTAACAGTTACAGATAATATATATTATAGGCGTATGTAACAGTTACAGGTAATATATATTATAGGCGTGTGTAACAGTTACAGATAATATATATTATAGGCGTATGTAACAGTTACAGATAATATATATTATAGGCGTGTGTAACAGTTACAGATAATATATATTATAGGCGTGTGTAACAGTTACAGATAATATATATTATAGGCGTGTGTAACAGTTACAGACCAGATTAAAATATGAGACAGCCTAAGGCCTCGGACATGCTTACCGCTTGCGTGCTGATGCGCGCTGAGGCTCAGGGAAAGCGGGTGCTTTCCCTGGCCTTGCGGTTGCTTGCCCTGCGCGCCGTAAGGGGGCGGTCCGGGGGCGGGCGCGTCACTGGCCGGGGGTGGGCCAGTGACTTCACGGACCTGGTTCGCCCTCATTGGGCGAACCGCTCACGTGACCGGCCTGTCGCGCCGGCAAGCGGGGGAATTTTAAATTCCCCTAAGACCTGCGCTTCCACAAGCGCGCGTAAGCGCAGGTGATCCCCTACTAAAGCCGCTCTAATTACGGCTGTAGGGGCTCAGTGCTGAGTGGGAGCGCGCGTTAGCGCGCTTCCGCCAGCAAGCAGGCAATATGGCCGAGGCCTTAGTTATGAAATGTCCTTAGACTGGTGGTGGATGTGAGAGTCTCTGGTAGACTGTTCCAGTTTTGGGGTGCACGGTAAGAGAAGGAGGAACGTCCGGATACTTTGTTGAGCCTTGGGACCATGAACAGTCTTTTGGAGTCAGATCTCAGGTGATGAGTGCTGCATGAGGTAGGGGTGAGGAGCTTGTTCAGGTAGCTGGGGTAGCTTGCCCAGAAAGTATTTGAGGGTGAGACAGGAAAGATGAACTTTGTGCCTAGATTCAACAGATTACTGTGACGGTGAAGGGGTACCCAGTCCAGTAAATAAAGATATTATGCCTGGCTTGGTGCCCCTGAGCCATATTGGGAAAATGTAGAGTGTCAGCTCTGCAACCCAGTAATGGCTGCGACCCTGTAACATGTATTAAAAGTGTCTGTGTGTGTCCCGCTAGGCATAAGGGGACTATAACAATATCCTGAATGAAATTGTATCAGTATTGCAACAGTTATGTATCAACCATGAGATTGCAACAGTGTTTCCCTGCAGACCGCAGAAAGGTAAAAAGGTTTTGAATTGCAGCGGCCTCGCTCACAGCCCAGAAGCGGTAAGCTAACTTTGGCTAGGAATGTCCTAGCGCTTTGAATTTTGCTGTGCGTGCGGCTGGGGGTAAATCATGAAAACGGTTATATTTGATTTGTTATTAACTTTCATGAAAAGTCATGAATGAAAGTGCCCTTCTTTTAAGTGTATTAATATTATAAGAGCCAAGAAGTTTGCATTGGGGCGGGCAGAGCAGCGGAAACATTTGGTTCACAAATACAAGGATATATATATATATACACACATACACATACAGTACACACATATACACTCATACACACACACACACACATATATACATACATTACTGCGACGGTAGCAGCACGAATACTTACTTTTCTGAGTCTTCCCCCCTGTCACCCCCGGCTCCACGCTCACTGCCGTGCGGGCGCACAGCCCTAGCATACAATGGCTGGCTAACCACAGCCAACTGCAAGTGGTGCGCACGCGTGCGGCGCACCAAGCGCGCCCACGGTATTACGTCCCTTTGCCCGCTAGACTTGCTACAAACGTTTCAGACTCCTATAATGCCGGGACGTCAACAAGTCAAAATTGGAGACTTGATGTGAGTGTGTCTCCTCCCACAAGTGAATTTTCACTGTCTACCCCCCCCCACCCTAAATGAAGAAGTGAGTTGTGAATAACCATTGTGTTGTTTTCTCACTGTGGTTCCCCTCTCTTCCCTTCTATTTCCTACGTTCTACACGTCGTGGAGCCACAAGCAGAACAACGCGCCTGAGGACCCTTCCCCCTTTTTCTAAAATGTCATCTTTATTGGTAACACGAAAAAAAAAAATATATATATATATATATATATATATATATATATATATATATATATATATATATATATATAAAGTGCAGGGTATATATATATATATATATATATATATATATATATATATATATATATATATACAGGGGTATATTTACAGGGGTGCGGTTATTACAGCGACATTAATGCCGAGCGAGCAGTCGCCTGACGGTGACATACCTCAGCTTGCTGGTGCTCAGGGTGGGCTGCTACAGTTCTGGCTAATATTAATATTTATATACACTGTGATATAAAATAATGGGGAGGGAAGTAATGGGGGGAGCAGGATAGCCCACCCTTACCCCGGTGTGGGAACGAGGGCCCCCCCTAAAGGGTTAATATTAGCCAAAACTTTAGCTGCCCACCCTGAGGACCAGCAAGCTGAGGTATGTCACCGTCAGGCGACTGCTCGCTCGGCATTAATGTCGCCGTAATAACCGCACCCCTGTAAATATACCCCTGTATATATATATATATATCCTGCACTTTTTATATATATTTTTTTTTTCGTGTTACCAATAAAGATGACATTTTGACTGCTGTTCTATTCAGTTTACTGGCGTATGAAGGGGGGATCCTGTTACCTTTGTATTGACACTGTCCCGCTGAATCTGTGTGCCCAGTGAGTGCAATATAAGGGACCCTGTTACCTTTGTATTGACACTGTCCCGCTGAATCTGTGTGCCCAGTGAGTGCAATATAAGGGACCCTGTTACCCATGTATTGACACTGTCCCGCTGAATCTGTGTGCCCAGTGAGTGCAATATAAGGGATCCTGTTACCCTTGTATTGACACTGTCCCGCTGAATCTGTGTGCCCAGTGAGTACAATATAAGGGATCCTGTTACCCTTGTATTGACACTGTCCCGCTGAATCTGTGTGCCCAGTGAGTACAATATAAGGGATCCTGTTGGTTGAATCCGATTGCTGATTTACAGTAAATGACATGCTCTGATGCTGTGTGTGTGTAATGCTGAGTGTGTGTAATGCTGAGTGTGTGTAATGCTGAGTGTGTGTAATGCTGAGTGTGTGTAATGCTGAGTGTGTGTAATGCTGAGTGTGTGCAATGCTGAGTGTGTGCAATGCTGAGTGTGTGCAATGCTGAGTGTGTGCAATGCTGAGTGTGTGCAATGCTGAGTGTGTGCAATGCTGAGTGTGTGCAATGCTGAGTGTGTGCAATGCTGAGTGTGTGCAATGCTGAGTGTGTGCAATGCTGAGTGTGTGCAATGCTGAGTGTGTGCAATGCTGAGTGTGTGCAATGCTGAGTGTGTGCAATGCTGAGTGTGTGCAATGCTGAGTGTGTGCAATGCTGAGTGTGTGCAATGCTGTGTGTATGTGTGTAATGCTGTGTGTGTGTAATGCTGTGTGTGTGTAATGCTGTGTGTGTGTAATGCTGAGTGTGTGTAATGCTGTGTGTGTGTAATGCTGAGTGTGTGTAATGCTGAGTGTGTGTAATGCTGTGTGTGTGCAATGCTGTGTGTGTGCAATGCTGTGTGTGTGCAATGCTGTGTGTGTGCAATGCTGTGTGTGTGCAATGCTGTGTGTGTGCAATGCTGAGTGTGTGCAATGCTGAGTGTGTGCAATGCTGAGTGTGTGCAATGCTGAGTGTGTGCAATGCTGAGTGTGTGCAATGCTGAGTGTGTGCAATGCTGAGTGTGTGCAATGCTGAGTGTGTGCAATGCTGAGTGTGTGCAATGCTGAGTGTGTGCAATGCTGAGTGTGTGCAATGCTGAGTGTGTGCAATGCTGAGTGTGTGCAATGCTGAGTGTGTGCAATGCTGAGTGTGTGCAATGCTGAGTGTGTGCAATGCTGAGTGTGTGCAATGCTGAGTGTGTGCAATGCTGAGTGTGTGCAATGCTGAGTGTGTGCAATGCTGAGTGTGTGCAATGCTGAGTGTGTGCAATGCTGAGTGTGTGCAATGCTGAGTGTGTGCAATGCGGAGTGCGCGCGCCTAATGCGGAGTGCGCGCGCCTAATGCGGAGTGCGCGCGCCTAATGCGGAGTGCGCGCGCCTAATGCGGAGTGCGCGCGCCTAATGCGGAGTGCGCGCGCCTAATGCGGAGTGCGCGCGCCTAATGCGGAGTGCGCGCGCCTAATGCGGAGTGCGCGCGCCTAATGCGGAGTGCGCGCGCCTAATGCGGAGTGCGCGCGCCTAATGCGGAGTGCGCGCGCCTAATGCGGAGTGCGCGCGCCTAATGCGGAGTGCGCGCGCCTAATGCGGAGTGCGCGCGCCTAATGCGGAGTGCGCGCGCCTAATGCGGAGTGCGCGCGCCTAATGCGGAGTGCGCGCGCCTAATGCGGAGTGCGCGCGCCTAATGCGGAGTGCGCGCGCCTAATGCGGAGTGCGCGCGCCTAATGCGGAGTGCGCGCGCCTAATGCGGAGTGCGCGCGCCTAATGCGGAGTGCGCGCGCCTAATGCGGAGTGCGCGCGCCTAATGCGGAGTGCGCGCGCCTAATGCGGAGTGCGCGCGCCTAATGCGGAGTGCGCGCGCCTAATGCGGAGTGCGCGCGCCTAATGCGGAGTGCGCGCGCCTAATGCGGAGTGCGCGCGCCTAATGCGGAGTGCGCGCGCCTAATGCGGAGTGCGCGCGCCTAATGCGGAGTGCGCGCGCCTAATGCGGAGTGCGCGCGCCTAATGCGGAGTGCGCGCGCCTAATGCGGAGTGCGCGCGCAATGCGGAGTGCGCGCGCAATGCGGAGTGCGCGCGCAATGCGGAGTGCGCGCGCAATGCGGAGTGCGCGCGCAATGCGGAGTGCGCGCGCAATGCGGTGTGCGCGCGCAATGCGGAGTGCGCGCGCAATGCGGTGTGCGCGCGCAATGCGGAGTGTGCGCGCAATGCGGAGTGTGCGCGCAATGCGGAGTGTGCGCGCAATGCGGAGTGTGCGCGCAATGCGGAGTGTGTGCGCAATGCTGTGTGTGTGCGCAATGCTGTGTGTGTGCGCAATGCTGTGTGTGTGCGTAATGCTGTGTGTGTGCGTAATGCTGTGTGTGTGCGTAATGCTGTGTGTGTGCGTAATGCTGTGTGTGTGTAATGCTGTGTGTGTTTGTAATGCTGTGTGTGTGTAATGCTGTGTGTGTGTAATGCTGTGTGCCCAGTGAGTGCAATATAAGGGATCCTGTTACCCTTGTATTGACACTGTCCCGCTGAATCTGTGTGCCCAGTGAGTGCAATATAAGGGACCCTGTTACCCTTGTATTGACACTGTCCCGCTGAATCTGTGTGCCCAGTGAGTGCAATATAAGGGACCCTGTTACCCTTGTATTGACACTGTCCCGCTGAATCTGTATGCCCAGTGAGTGCAATATAAGGGATCCTGTTACCCTTGTATTGAAGAGGCAGAGGCCCCAGCATGGGGTCGTAGGCTCCTTAAGGGCTGCGACGTCCTGATTGGCGAGAGCTGGTAGGGGGGGGGTCGGCTAACCCCCCTCCCCCTTCCCACACGGAGTGGGAAGGCTGCTTGTCCCCTCCCATGCAGGGGGAGGGGGGAGAGGGTATAAAGAGTGGGGCCCCAGGGGAGAGAGACAGAGCTAGCGGAATTCCCACCCACCCATCCCCAATGTTTTGCTTTTGTATTGAGCTGTTGGAATGTTATGTTAACATGATTTGTATCACACAGGAGCAGTTTGTCTCCTCGTCACAGCGGAGCTGCCGCGCCAGCCAAGCTCACGAGACGGAGAAAGGGCGAGGACTTTAGGGTCTGTCCCTCAGCTGGAGCCCCTAGAACAGCGCGGCAGGCTGGAGGCGCCGGCTGTAGGGCCGGGCCGGCCTATGCCCAATCAACGCTGGTAAAGGGCTGGGCGCCAGCTTTAGGGCTGGGCCTAAGCTGACCCTAGGGGCGGGAGGGGGAGGGAAGCAGCCCAACATCGGCTGAATGAGGATCTCCCCCTCCCATTTTACAGTGCTTTTGGGCGGAGGGAGGGAGCGGGCCAATTGCTGGCTGTCGGCAGGGATCTCCCTCCCATGCACATGATACGGGCGGGGGGAGGGAGCGGGCCAATTGCTGGCTGTCGGCAGGGATCTCCCCCCCCCCATGCACATGATACGGGCTGGGGGAGGGAGCGGGCCAATTGCTGGCTGTCGGCAGGGATCTCCCCCTCCCCCCCATTTTGCAGGGAGCAGGCTGGGCTGGCGGGCAGGCTGGTAGGATTTTAACAGCGGATGTTAAAATAAAGCTGTGACCTTTTCTTCCAACATTGTGTGGTCTCCATTATTTGGTTTAGCGTCACAAAGGAGGGGCGGCGCATAAAGCCTTTATGACACTGTCCCGCTGAATCTGTGTGCCCAGTGAGTGCAATATAAGGGATCCTGTTGGTTGAATCCGATTGCTGATTTACAGTAAATGACATGCTCTGATGCTGAGTGTGTGTAATGCTGAGTGTGTGTAATGCTGAGTGTGTGTAATGCTGAGTGTGTGTAATGCTGAGTGTGTGCAATGCTGAGTGTGTGCAATGCTGAGTGTGTGCAATGCGGAGTGTGTGCAATGCGGAGTGTGTGCAATGCGGAGTGTGTGCAATGCGGAGTGTGTGCAATGCGGAGTGTGTGCAATGCGGAGTGTGTGCAATGCGGAGTGTGTGCAATGCGGAGTGTGTGCAATGCGGAGTGTGTGTGTAATGCGGAGTGTGTGTGTAATGCGGAGTGTGTGTGTAATGCGGAGTGTGTGTGTAATGCGGAGTGTGTGTGTAATGCGGAGTGTGTGTGTAATGCGGAGTGTGTGTGTAATGCGGAGTGTGTGTGTAATGCGGAGTGTGTGTGTAATGCGGAGTGTGTGTGTAATGCGGAGTGTGTGTGTAATGCGGAGTGTGTGTGTAATGCGGAGTGTGTGTGTAATGCGGAGTGTGTGTGTAATGCGGAGTGTGTGTGTAATGCGGAGTGTGTGTGTAATGCGGAGTGTGTGTGTAATGCGGAGTGTGTGTGTAATGCGGAGTGTGTGTGTAATGCGGAGTGTGTGTGTAATGCGGAGTGTGTGTGTAATGCGGAGTGTGTGTGTAATGCGGAGTGTGTGTGTAATGCGGAGTGTGTGTGTAATGCGGAGTGTGTGTGTAATGCGGAGTGTGTGTGTAATGCGGAGTGTGTGTGTAATGCGGAGTGTGTGTGTAATGCGGAGTGTGTGTGTAATGCGGAGTGTGTGTGTAATGCGGAGTGTGTGTGTAATGCGGAGTGTGTGTGTAATGCGGAGTGTGTGTGTAATGCGGAGTGTGTGTGTAATGCGGAGTGTGTGTGTAATGCGGAGTGTGTGTGTAATGCGGAGTGTGTGTGTAATGCGGAGTGTGTGTGTAATGCGGAGTGTGTGTGTAATGCGGAGTGTGTGTGTAATGCGGAGTGTGTGTGTAATGCGGAGTGTGTGTGTAATGCGGAGTGTGTGTGTAATGCGGAGTGTGTGTGTAATGCGGAGTGTGTGTGTAATGCGGAGTGTGTGTGTAATGCGGAGTGTGTGTGTAATGCGGAGTGTGTGTGTAATGCGGAGTGTGTGTGTAATGCGGAGTGTGTGTGTAATGCGGAGTGTGTGTGTAATGCGGAGTGTGTGTGTAATGCGGAGTGTGTGTGTAATGCGGAGTGTGTGTGTAATGCGGAGTGTGTGTGTAATGCGGTGTGTGTGTGTAATGCGGTGTGTAATGCGGTGTGTGTGTGTAATGCGGTGTGTGTGTGTAATGCTGTGTGTGTGTGTAATGCTGTGTGTGTGTGTGTAATGCTGTGTGTGTGTGTGTAATGCTGTGTGTGTGTGTGTAATGCTGTGTGTGTGTGTGTGTGTGTGTGTGTGTGAGTAAGATGCTGGTCCAGTCAGGGTTGTCCTGGCAACCTTGGAATGTTATCCCTTGAAAGGTGAGGATGCTGATGGGCGGTTAGTCAGGACTCAAACAGAGGTGTGTATACACTGACACAGGTGCGTGGGGTTAGAGACAGGACTCACACAGAGGTGTGTATACACTGACACAGGTGTGTGGGGTTAGAGACAGGACTCACACAGAGGTGTGTATATACACTGACACAGGTGCGTGGGGTTAGAGACAGGACTCACACAGAGGTGTGTATACTCTGACACAGGTGCGTGGGGTTAGAGACAGGACTCACACAGAGGTGTGTATACACTGACACATGTGTGTGGGGTTAGAGGCAGGACTCACACAGAGGTGTGCATACACTGACACAGGTGTGTGGGGTTAGAGACAGGACTCACACAGAGGTGTGTATATACACTGACACAGGTGTGTGGGGTTAGAGACAGGACTCACACAGAGGTGTACAGTATACACTGACACAGGTGCGTGGGTTAGAGACAGGACTCACACAGAGGTGTGTATACACTGACACAGGTGCGTGGGGTTAGAGACAGGACTCACACAGAGGTGTGTATACACTTACACAGGTGTGCGGGGTTAGAGAGAGGACTCACACAGAGGTGTGTATACACTGACACAGGTGTGTGGGGTTAGAGACAGGACTCACACAGAGGTGTGTATACACTGACACAGGTGCGTGGGGTTAGAGACAGGACTCACACAGAGGTGTGTATACACTGACACAGGTGTGTGGGGTTAGAGACAGGACTCACACAGAGGTGTATATATACACTGACACAGGTGTGTGGGGTTAGAGACAGGACTCACAGAGAGGTGTATACACTGACACAGGTGCGTGGGTTAGAGACAGGACTCACACAGAGGTGTGTATACACTTACACAGGTGTGTGGTGTTAGAGACAGGACTCACACAGAGGTGTGTATACACTGACACAGGTGCGTGGGGTTAGAGACAGGACTCACACAGAGGTGTGTATACACTTACACAGGTGTGTGGGGTTAGAGACAGGACTCACACAGGTGTGTATACACTGACACAGGTGTGTGGGGTTAGAGACAGGACTCACACAGGTGTGTATACACTGACACAGATGTGTGTGGTTAGAGACAGGACTCACACAGAGGTGTGTATACACTGACACAGATGTGTGGGGTTAGAGACAGGACTCACAGAGAGGTGTGTATACACTGACACAGGTGCATGGGGTTAGAGACAGGACTCACACAGAGGTGTGTATACACTGACACGTGTGTGGGGTTAGAGGCAGGACTCACACAGAGGTGTGTATACACTGAAACAGGTGCGTGGGGTTAGAGACATGACTCACACAGAGGTGTGTGTATACACTGACACAGGTGTGTGGGGTTAGAGACAGGACTCACACAGAGGTGTATACACTGACACAGGTGCGTGGGGTTAGAGACAGGACTCACACAGAGGTGTGTATACACTGACACAGGTGTGAAGGGTTAGAGACAGGACTCACACAGAGGTGTGTATACACTGACACAGGTGCGTGGGGTTAGAAACAGGACTCACACAGAGGTGTGTGTGGGGTTAGAGACAGGACTCACACAGAGGTGTGTATAAACTGACACAGGTGCATGGGGTTAGAGACAGGACTCACACAGAGGTGTGTATACACTGACACAGGTGTGTAGGGTTAGAGACAGGTCTCACACAGAGGTGTATATACACTGACACAGGTGCGTGGGGTTAGAGACAGGACTCACACAGAGGTGTGTATACACTGACACAGGTGTGAAGGGTTAGAGACAGGACTTACACAGAGGTGTGTGTATACACTGACACAGGTGTGTGGGGTTAGAGACAGGATTCCCAGACAGAGGCCCTGACACAGGTGTGTGGGGTTTAGAATAGATTATTATAAGTGCTACAGTAAGTATTGCCAAGCCTTCCTCCTGCCTCTCCTTGTGAGTATTAGTGAGGGTGCCCTGCCTGCTATCTGGGGGATGTGATTGATATTTGGAGCTGAGGAGTGGGGGGAATAATTTGTAATAGGGTTAAAGTGGCCAATACCCCAATGCTTATAAACCCATTCTGCTGGGTAATTCTGGGGTGCAGTATTCCTGATCTGGGTCCCCCCCAATGTCAGTGAAGTTAATAAGGGGAGGAAGACAGGTACTGCGTGTACCAAGGTGACGTACGAATTCAAGTCATATCAGGAGCAGGTACAAAACTCAGTCCCGTTTCAGGGTCACGGTCTCTTCTTCAGACCACCCATGGGTTCAGATATACAGTACCAAACCGGCATTCACCGGGAAACAGTCAGAGGTGGCGGCCTGGTTTTTCCCTCTCCCTATGGCTGCTAAGTAACCCAATACACAACAATGCATAGCCGTGCAAATTAAATACAGAATAATGCATAATTTCAGGCTGCGTGCTACAGATAAGGAAGTATTTACATTTAACAACTGTTTTAAAGAATGATAAGTCAGGCAAACATATGTATTGTATGTCTTTATTTATATAGCGCCGTTAATGTACATAGCGCTTCACAGTAGTAATACACGTGGTAATCAAAAAAATAACAGAGCATGTACAACAGTAAATACGGTACTGTAAGAAAGAGGAACTCTTGCCTAAAATACCTTATGAGGTTAGGTCCTGCAATTGCCTCTTGATGCCCAATTTCACATAGTTACAGGCATACCCCGCATTAAGGTACACAATGGGACCGGAGCATGTATGTAAAGCGAAAATGTACTTAAAGTGAAGCACTACCTCTTCCCACTTATCGATGCATGTCCTGTACTGCAATCGTCATATACGTGCATAACTGATATAAATAACGCGTGTGTAACACGCTCTATAGTCTCCCCGCTTGCGCACAGCTTTGGTACAGGTAGGGAGCCGGTATTGCTGTTCAGGACGTGCTGACAGGCGCATGCGTGAGCTGCCGTTTGCCTATTGGGCGATATGTCCTTACTCGCGAGTGTACTTAAAGTGAGTGTCCTTAAACCGGGGTTTGCCTATAGCTACAAACTATAGTTACATAGTAGATGAGGTTGAAAAAAGACGTGCGTCCATCAAGTTCAACCTATCCTAACTTTAGACAACAGATAGTTTATCCTATATCTATAATTACTTATTGATCCAGGGGAAGGCAAACAAAAAAAACCCCAGTGACACATTACCCAAGGATACAGTATCTCATAAGGGGGGAAATAAATTAATTCCTGACTCCAAATATTGGCAATCGGATTACTCCCTGGATCACCATCCTTCCCACGTTTACTTATTGGGTATATCCCTGTATACCTTTCCTTTCTAAAAAGTATCTGCCATCACAGTCTCCATGGGTAATGAATCCCACACTGTAACTGCCCTTACTGTAAAGAACCCTTTCCTTTGTTACTGGTGAAATCTCCATTCCTTTGGCCTTAAGGGATGGCCCCTGAGTCCTTAGTACTGCCCGTGGGATGAATAGTTCTTTTGAACGCTCCTTGTATTGTCCCTGAATATATTTGTATATAGTTATCATATCCCCTCTTAGACGTCTCTTTTCTAATGTAAACAAATCTAATTTAGCTAGCCTCTCCTCATAAGTTAGATTGTCCATCCCCTGTGCACAAAAGTACGTACAATTTTAAACCCAATATTAATAAAACATACTTTTACTTCATCCTACGTCTCTGGGTATGGGGAATAGAACAGAAGGATGGACGTTATTTCCTTCTAGCCTTTATTCCCCACACTCTATCTAAGAGGCTTGGACTGGACTCTAAGAGTCTCCTCACAACCTTATCTATGGTTGGAGTGTCCATGATCCCCAATACAGGTTCTGGGCTTCCTGGGCATTAACTGGGTATCCCCCTTAACTTAGGGAACCCTCATAGTTACAGGGACTCTTTGCATTTACCTTTCTGGGCTATGCTGAAGCAGGGAACCCTAGCGGTGAGTCACGCAAGCGTTTTCAACGGGAGGTATTGCCGGGACAATGTGCCTACATGTATCCGAGAATCGGGCATGAGTCCCGGGTACATTTTGATGGGAACCGAATACTCCGGACCCCGACCTCCTAGGCACATTCTGACTACAATTCCTCTGCAAACCCCCCTGTGAAACTCATAGCCCAGTAATCCCTGCTCGCTGGCAGGCCCGGCAAGGGAAAAACACGAAAATTCTTTATTATCGCAAAATACACATGATACATGTACAGTAGTTGGGCTCAAGAGCTGACACTCTTGAACCCTATTATTCGGATCAGAGGTAACCAAAACAGGGCTTGACCTTTTATTAAGAGCCTGGTTACCCCCTCACTGTCACATTACGGTCTTCCATTAATGCCACAGGGGGCTACGGTATCTAGACTGTTGGCCACTGGAGGGCCACGAGGAACAGTGCATTCCGCCGAAGGTTGCACAGTCAGCGAAACACGCTCACGGACTCCCCCACCCTCCCGGGTTTTTAATGATCAATTATTCATTTGTTCTAAGTTTGAATTATTAATGTGTTCATTTTATGGTAGAAGTATGTTACCTTTTCTATTTACTACCCACACATGCCAGCCACACACACACACACACACACACACACACACACACACACACACACACACACACACACACACACACACACACACACACACACACACACACACACACACACACACCACCTATACACACACACCACCTATACACACACACCACCTATACACACACACACACACCACCTATACACACACACACCACCTATACACACACACACACACCACCTATACACACACACCACCTATACACACACACCACCTATACACACACACCACCTATACACACACACCACCTATACACACACACCACCTATACACACAGATACACCACACCACCTACACATACACACATCACATACGTACACCACCTACATACACACACACCACACTATCTACACATACACACCACCTACAGACACACACACCACATACATACACACACACACACACACACACACACACACACACACACACACCCTATACACATACACACACCACTTACATACACACATTACTTACACACATATACCACCTATATACACACATCACCTACACACACACATACACACACACACACACACTGGTGTGGGCCTGGAGTGTGGTGTGAGGGCGTCGGGCCTTCCGTTGCCATGGCTCCTACACATTACAGTGCTATATCTACACGAGAGAGGTGGAATTTTGACAGTTACATGACTCATCACATTTATGCTACAAAGGCTTATGAGTGCACACAACCTGGAGCTGACAATTTATCTCCGCTTGGATCTGCTGCTTGTCGGCGTTACTATTTAGTACTATATCTATGTTTATCTTTGATTTAATGCTCAAGTGGTAATTGCACGTACTGTAAATACTTCCTGCTGTTAAACCGTCTGTTTTCCTGCCCGCTCTGTTGTCACGGGAGAGCAGGTTATTTACACCTTTTTACCAGGAGAGCAGGTTATTTACACCTTTTTACCAGGAGAGCAGGTTATTTACACCTTTTTACCAGGATCATTCATTGAGCAAAACAAGATAATGAAATAAATTGTAGTTTATTCACAGGAATAAGCACACACACAGTGAAACACAAAATACAGACAAAAAGGACACCTACTGGGGGTCGAAAACAAGACTGTTCTAGGTGCAGGGAACCCTAAATAAGAATGTCATCCTGACCAGGACTTAGACCGAAATCCTCTGGTTCCCAAATCGGTGTGAAGTCCCACTCGCCACCGCTCCCTTCTCTCCTGAGAACTTGGACTCTTTTTGACCAGGGGATAGTACTAAAACGTCCTGGAACTAAAAATCGGCTTGCAATCCCAGCTGCGACTGCTACGTTCCATTATTAGAACTTAGGGCCTCATGCAGTAAGCAGCGGAAAAATGCATTAGCCAGTTTAGCAATTAGCCATGTTTTTGGCGTGTTAAACTGGCTGTATGCAGTAAGGGGCGAATCCCTGGCGAATGAATTAGCCACCACCATTTGATGAAATGGCTAGTAATCGGTGGCGAGACGGCTGCCTGGCGAGAAACTGCCGAGAAGCCGTCCCCTGCCGAGTTGTGTTTGCGGCAGAGAGAGATCCGCTGCTCTCACGGCGCAAACATCAGCACAATAAAAATTATTTTTAAAACCATTTTTATTCATAGTGTAGATGTGCAGGGGGTCTCCGGAGCTGAACCGCATTGGTTTCAGGTCCGGGGACCCCCTGCGTCCCGAGATACAGGCCCCTTTATGAGGTGCTGGTATCCCTCTGCATTTAAAGGTCCCGATCACGTGACCGCGGAATGAAAACAAAGCAGAGGGATACCGGCACCCCATAAAGGGGCCTGTATCTCGGGAAGCAGGGGGTCCCCGGACCTAAAACCAAAGCGGGTCAGCTCCGGAGACCCTCTGCACATCTACACTATGACTAAAACACCCATATCAATAAAGACTCGTTCCTTACCTTTGCAGCTATCTGCTATGGTAACGAAGCAGCATGAATATTTTTTTAATAATACTGTACAGTGAGCAGGGGGTCCCCCGAGCTGAACCGCATTGCTTTGTGGACCAGGGACCCCCTGCTTCCCGAGTTACAGGCCCCGGTATGAGTGATCGGGTGGGCAGTGTCGCCGCCATGTTTATAGCGTCCCATACGCTACGTGCCCGCGATAAACATGGCGTCGACACTGTAACCGATGCCCTAAACCGGGGCCTGTAACTCAGGAAGCAGGGGGTCTCTGAGCCACAAATCAATGCGGTTCAGCTCAGGGGACCCCCTGTTCCCGCGCAATATTATTAAAATACATTAATGCTGCTTCATTACCATAGCGTATAGCCGCTAAGGCAATGAAGGGGTTAACGCATAATAGCATGTTTATTGGGGACAAATGCCCCCAATAAACATAGCAGCAATACACAACATACAATACAGTAATGGGCAACATTACTATTATCCACAAATGGATAATAGTGCCGTTGTCCATTTAAAATACATATGGAACAATAATGACATTAAATACATATAGCACTCACCCATGTCCGGCTGCCACGATGAAGGCCATCCTCATCTTCATCCTGCCCATGCCCCATCCACTTCTGCAAAACAGACACAAGAATGAAAACATCCAATGTAATGTCCCCTAACCCCTTAATCACCATAGCGGTTATTAACCGCTACAGTCATTAAGGGGTTAACCCACCATCACCCACATACCCTCCCCCACTAACCCACCCCACTCCATGAGGCCTAACCACCCTCACCCAATACCCACAAGGGAGTCCTACCACATACCTTGGGGCCAATACCCCCTCCCCCCAGCACATACAGTACAATAATGTGCCACATAACTATTATCCACATAGGGATAATACATTATTTGGCCATTATTATACACATTAACTAGCATAGTAAAATAAAGAAAATTCTACTAACCTCTTCAATAAGAAGGCCCCATTGCCATCATCATGATTGTGTTCCGTTGCCAAAATAATACATAGCCAATACATTGCAATGACATTCACATATCATCATCACCTTATAGAATACTAACCGCAAAGGTAATGAAGGGGTTAAGCCATCCTGGCCACATACCCACCCTTCACACATTCCTTTGTACAGTGGCTTCATCATGAAAAAATACAATAGAAACAAAATATATATATATATACACAGTGTTCGACAAACCTATACATTTGCACGCCCCGGGCGAGTGGATTTAACATCGTGGCAAGCTCCTATTGGCCCAGGCATCACACGTTTGGTACTAGGTGGCGAGTAGATTTTTTTGTTGGGCGAGTAGATTTTTTTGTTGGGCGAGTAGATTTTTTGGTGATTTGTCGACCACTGTATATACACATATATATATACACACATGATGAACCAATATACAAATAAATGTCTCCGGGTTAACAAAAACATGCTCCAATAAAAATACCACTTATCCATAACATCCTCAATGAAATACAATGCTATTTCCTAAACAAATCAAATGTAGTAATTCAATCGAAAGCATCAAATGCCAATCCAAAGCCTCAAATGCCACTTAAAACATTGCATTTACATTGTATACATGCTGCATAAAATGTAAGCTACATGTAGACGTTGCAAATCAATGTTAACAATACAATATTCCAAATAAAATAGCATTACACCAAAAGAACTATACAATGTAATCCAATAAAGTCACCATCAATCAATTAACATACATGAATTACACCCCAAAACAATTAAAATAGCATCCATACCAATTACACAATTAACTATAGCAACCGTTACAGAGAACAAGTTACCATCATACAAAATAGGACACCAACAATTACAATATACTAAAGCAAGCCTCACCATAACCTAAAGTACAGCATAGAAGCCCAAAAATTACATCTATCTAATTATAAAATACATTTAACACACATCTATGCATAGCAGCATAGCCAAAATCATTTACAATACTGCAAATCAAGCTTTTACAACACTATCATTTCTTACCCTGTATGTATATATCTCTCTAGACATACATACAGTGGCAAGAAATGATTTACAATAAAAAAAATAAACACATGAAAAAAGCAAAAAAAACCACAGTTGCATTAAATACATTTCTTTAGTTCACTTACCATTACTTGACCCACTCACCGACTCCCGTTGATCAGCTTACTCACGAACCAATCCACGAACAGGAACCCATAAAATAATAAATCAGAAAATAATAAACATTAAAATAATAAAACACGACAATCCAGGGGTCTTCTAGTTGTAATCCATCTTCATCTGTATTCTTCAATCTTCTTCCAGGGTCTTCTTCCCGTCTGCTGCCACGCCCTGGTCTTCTTTCTTCTCCGGAGATCCTTCAAAATGAGACGACATAGGCTTTTAAAGGCCTATGACGTCACATTTTCGTCATATGGTTCCCACGGCCCTGATTGGGCCGTGAAAACCATGTGTTTTGGCCGATGCAAAAAAAAAAAATGATGACGTCAATTAAAGGCAATGAAAGCACAGCCAATCAGAATGGCTTTGCTTCAATTGCCTTTAAGATGACGTCATGAAAAGACACATGGCCGGCCTCATATGGTACGGCAGCCAATCAGAGCGTGGGAACTCCATCCCAACTCTGATTGGCTCTAGTAGACCATGTGACAGAGGCTTGGGGAAGAACGGATATGACGTCATTGAAAGCCTGTCACATGGTACTAGAACCAGAGTAGGCACATTCTGACAACAATTTCTTCGCAAACCCCCCCCTTTGAAACTCACGCCCCAGCAATCCCTGCTCGCTGGCACACCTGGAAAGGTAACAAAACCAAAAATGTATTACCGCATATTACAGGTTATGCATATACAGTTACTGGGCTCAAGAGCTGACGCTCTTGAACCCTTATACTTGGATCAGAGGTAACCAAAACAGGGATAGTCCTTTATTAAGAGCGTGGTTACCCCCTCACCGTCACATCTGTATGTAAGCTTTTCCGTCCTGAGGCTATGCATGAACTTGTTTAGTAACCGTTCGGCGAGGAAGCTTTTCGCTTTTGTAACTGCAGAACATTTTTATTAAGTGACAAGACAAAAGATGTGAATATACATGACCCGTGGGTGCCCCACCTTTCCTCCCCCCCTCTTCCCCCAATAACGGACTGTGACAGTGAAGGGGTTAACCAGGCTCACAAATAAAGGTTCAGCCCACTCGGTTGCCTCTGCTTCATGTGTTGGGGTCCTAGAGTGTCAGCTCTTGTACCCAGATGTCTTAAATGCATGACTGTGACTGTGTGCAAATGATGCGACATTTAAGACTTGTGTGTGTTTTGCCTTTCCAGGGGTGCTGGGACCGGGAGATTTCTAGGCTGTAAGTTTCAGGGGCGGGGGGGGGGGGGGGGGGGGTCTGGAGAAAGTCTTTACAGAATGTGTCTATGTATCGGGGTTCCGGAGTTATGGGGCACCCCAGGAATTGGATCCAGGAATCGAGTGAGATTCTCAGATACAGCCAAGCACATTGCTCCGGGCAAACTCTGACTCTGAAAACGCTATTACGACTCACCGCCAGGATCCCTGCTGCAGCATCTTCCATGCAGGGTAAAGGGGCATGACGGGGTTAATGTATACCTGAAATCATACACGGGGTCGCTAGTGTAATGATAGGTCCCTATATAAGGAAGGGTGCCCAGATACATGCCCAGATGTCCTGAACCTGGTATAGGGGTTCAGGGGGTGCTCCAGCTATGTGATAAAGCTGAGAGTGATTTCTTGTGTGTAAAAAGTTTATAAGTAATTTCTAAAGTGTGGCAAGAATGGGGCTAGTGAGTGTAAGCAGTATATCCCCTCACACCATCCCTGACACCAGAATAGGGACTTACACATTTTATCACACAAGATACAGCAGGACACAGTATATTTTATTAAAGGGTTTTATTTAATAGGTATATGTACTGATAACATATGAATGAACTGTGGGATTTCCAAGTCATGGATTCCGAGGGACCCGGTGGCGACCAAGCTTGGTGCCTCTGTGTCTGTGCGAAGTCCGGACTTGAAAGCCTCAGGGATGCCAAGGTGTTAGAACAGGAGGGGTTACAAAAAAAGACAGAGTGAAACAGCGCTACAGATAATAAATGATACACTTAATGTAGTGAATGAACACTGGCAGCCAGGTAACTACTGACCGTACAGTCAGTCAGAGAACATGGGAAAAAAGAGGATACCGGCGCCACAATGAATAAATAATGGAAAGTCCAAACCATAGAGTGTATAGTCCAAATGGAGTCCTAAAACAACTGGGGATGAAGGAACCTCACATCAACGGAGTGCAATATGTGGGAAAAAGAAAAAAACTAATTATGGTGCAGTATGCCAATCACTGATAGCTAAAATAATGACAGACTAACAACACAAGACAAACAAGACAAACAAACGAAAACACACTAGCAAGGCTGAAGAATAAAACAAAGCTAATTTATTAATACTGGATACTAGGAGGGTTATAGATATAACACGCATCCGGAGGGGTTACTGCAGTTCTGCTTGAGTACCCGCATCCTGGGCTAACACAGGGCTATCCGGCCACCATTTGCCAGTGCCCAGACTCTGTGGAGCCTGGGCAGTGTGTGGGCTCAGCATGTAAAGAGGCAGAGGTGCCAGGTTGGCGCATGCCCCTTGGGAGACTGAGAAAAGGTGCCCGCCCGGCTTTACAATACCGGCAAAACGGTGATTGGCTGGCAGGAGAATTCCCACGCTCTGATAGGCTGTAGTGGTTTGTGAATGGGACACTGAAACCCATAAGAAACCTTGCAACCAATCAGGAGCGCAGATTCTAAGCGCCAAACCAACAGCGGCAAATTCAAAGATGCTCTGTGCTAAATAGACGTGAGCCGGCTTCAAAGATTTTGACTCAAGAATTCTTCTAAGTCCCACTTCTGAAAAACGTAGTGGTCGCGTCTGGCATTGCACGCCGAAATCAGTTCCAGGACATTCGTGAGTACCTCCCGGTCATTGGAAAGGTCTCCTACAGAGGTCATTTTTGTGAATTTCGTTTAGAGGATAGATTTATTCGTTAGCCCCATTCCCAGTAAGTGTGTTAACGCTGTAAATTGTGTTACATTGTGTGTACGTCTTTTCCGTAAATAAATTACAATTTATTTTACCTCCTTGCTTTGCTCAATCAATGATCCCGGTATAAAAAGGAGGTGATAAAACCTGGTCTCCCGTGACAGATTTTCCCAGCTTCAAAACTAAGCCGGTTCCTCTGCTATTCGTGACAGAGCAACATTGAAAAGCCCGCCCTAGATTCATCGACACAAGTCACCAGATTGACTGGTTCTCTGAGGTCGGCCTCCTATTTAAATACACTCTGCTGTTCTATCTCCAGCATGGAGGAAGGAGGAGAGACCAATCAGAGCGTGGAAATGCCTTTCCACGAACCAATAGGAATAGGGGCTCGTCCTTTGGCTGACGTCAGAGGAGGGGGCGTGCCAAGCTGGCTCGGCATACACCGTGGGCGGGATATACCCCCTCTGCTGGTAACAGGAGGGCTGAGGCGTCCACTGGTGGTAGTGGGGACACAGGGCCGGGCTTCTGGGGTTCATACCCCACATATCTCCTTAGCAGTGCAGCGCCTCCATCTGCTGTAGGCTCCAGGAGCTGAAGGTGATCTCCCACGGTATAACTTATTACCATATTATTATTCAGCGAAGTCGATTGGACGGCGCTTCACTTAACAGATGGACAATGACCCAAAACATACTGCAAAAGCAACCCATCTGTAAAACACGGTGGAGGCAGTGTGATGCATGGGCATGCATGGCTTTTAATGGCACTGGGTCAGTAGTGTTTTTTGATGATGTGACAGAAGACAGAAGCAGCCGGATGAATTCTGAAGTGTATAGGGATATATTGTCTGCTCAGATTCAGTCAAATTCTGCAAAGATGATTGGACAATGATCCAAAACATACTGCAAAAGCAACCCAGGAGTTTTTTAAGGCAAAGAAGTGGAATATTCTGCAATGGCCGAGTCAATCCCCTGACCTCAACCCGATCGAGCATGCATTTCACTTGCTGAAGACAAAACTTAAGGCAGAAAGACACACGAACAACCAACAACTGAAGACAGCTGCAGTAAAGGCCTGGCAAAGCATCACAAAGGAGGAAACCCAGCGTTTGGTGATGTCCATGCGTTCCAGACTTCAAGCAGTCATTGCTGCAAAGGATTCTCGACAAAGTATTAAAAATGAACATTTTATATATGATTGTGTTAATTTGTCCAATTACATTTGAGCCCCTGAAATAAGGGGACTGTGTAGGAAAATGGTTGCAATTCCTAAACGTTTCATACGATATTTTTGTTCAACCCCTGGAATTAAAGCTGAACGTCTGCTCTTCTATTGCATCTCGGTTGTTTCATTTCAAATCCATTGTGGTGGCGTACAGAGCCAAAATGATGAAAATTGTGTCAGTGTCCAATTATTTCCGGACCTAACTGTATCCAATAGTAAGTAACATAATACCTCCTCCATCCTCATGTGTTTCTCACGGACCCCACAGGTCAAATCAGATTGTGGGGGTGATATACAGAAGAGAGCAAAGCCATACAGAGAGGCCGCTTGCAGACAGTGACGGAGTGCTACGGAAAGTAAGAGACAGCGCTTACAGTGAGTGAGACTGAGGAACAAAGAAACACAGAAAGAGAGAAAATGAAGACGATACCAATTGTACTTTTCCTCCTTCTGAGCTGTCAGATGGGTAAGAAAATCTGCAGTGTGTGTGAGGGGGGGAGGCTGGCACTGCCGCTGCCCGCGCTGTACCTGTGCTGTGTATACATGGTGTAGTAGTGTGTGTGTGAGGGGGAGGCTGGCACTGCCCGCGCTGTACCTGTGCTGTGTATACATGGTGTAGTAGTGTGTGTGAGGGAGAGGCTGGCACTGCCGCTGCCCGTGCTGTACCTGTGCTGTGTATACATGGTGTAGTAGTGTGTGTGAGGGGGGGAGGCTGGCACTGCCGCTGCCCGCGCTGTACCTGTGCTGTGTATACATGGTGTAGTAGTGTGTGTGAGGGGGAGGCTGGCACTGCCGCTGCCCGTGCTGTACCTGTGCTGTGTATACATGGTGTAGTAGTGTGTGTGAGGGGGGGAGGCTGGCACTGCCGCTGCCCACGCTGTACCTGTGCTGTGTATACATGGTGTAGTAGTGTGTGTGAGGGGGAGGCTGGCACTGCCGCAGCCCGCGCTGTACCTGTGCTGTGTATACATGGTGTAGTAGTGTGTGTGAGGGGGAGGCTGGCACTGCCGCTGCCCGCGCTGTACCTGTGCTGTGTATTCATGGTGTAGTAGTGTGTGTGTGAGGGGGAGGCTGGCACTGCCCGTGCTGTACCTGTGCTGTGTATACATGGTGTAGGAGTGTGTGTGAGGGGGAGGCTGGCACTGCCCGCGCTGTACCTGTCCTGTGTATACATGGTGTAGTAGTGTGTGTGAGGGGGAGGCTGCCGCTGCCCGCGCTGTACCTGTGCTGTGTATACATGGTGTAGTAGTGTGTGTGTGAGGGGGAGGCTGGCACTGCCCGTGCTGTACCTGTGCTGTGTATACATGGTGTAGGAGTGTGTGTGAGGGGGAGGCTGGCACTGACGCAGCCCGCGCTGTACCTGTGCTGTGTATACATGGTCTAGTAGTGTGTGTGAGGGGAGGCTGGCACTGCCGCTGCCCGCGCTGTACCTGTGCTGTGTATACATGGTGTAGTAGTGTGTGTGAGGGGGAGGCTGGCACTGCCGCTGCCCGCGCTGTACCTGTGCTGTGTATTCATGGTGTAGTAGTGTGTGTGTGAGGGGGAGGCTGGCACTGCCCGTGCTGTACCTGTGCTGTGTATACATGGTGTAGGAGTGTGTGTGAGGGGGAGGCTGGCACTGCCCGCGCTGTACCTGTCCTGTGTATACATGGTGTAGTAGTGTGTGTGAGGGGGAGGCTGCCGCTGCCCGCGCTGTACCTGTGCTGTGTATACATGGTGTAGTAGTGTGTGTGTGAGGGGGAGGCTGGCACTGCCCGTGCTGTACCTGTGCTGTGTATACATGGTGTAGGAGTGTGTGTGAGGGGGAGGCTGGCACTGCCTGCGCTGTACCTGTGCTGTGTATACATGGTGTAGTAGTGTGTGAGGGGGAGGCTGGCACTGCTGCTGCCTGCGCTGTACCTGTGCTGTGTATACATGGTGTAGTAGTGTGTGTGAGGGGGAGGCTGGCACTGCCCGTGCTGTACCTGTGCTGTGTATACATGGTGTAGTAGTGTGTGTGAGGGGGAGGCTGGCACTGCCCGTGCTGTACCTGTGCTGTGTATACATGGTGTAGTAGTGTGTGTGAGGGAGAGGCTGGCACTGCCCGTGCTGTACCTGTGCTGTGTATACATGGTGTAGTAGTGTGTGAGGGGGAGGCTGCTGCTGCCCGCGCAGTACCTGTGCTGTGTATACATGGTGTAGTAGTGTGTGTGAGGGGGAGGCTGGCACTGCCGCTGCCCGCGTTGTACCTGTGCTGTGTATACATGGTGTAGTAGTGTGTGTGAGGGGGAGGCTGCCGCTGCCCGCGCTGTACCTGTGCTGTGTATACATGGTGTAGTAGTGTGTGTGAGGGGGAGGCTGGCACTGCCGCTGCCCGCGCTGTACCTGTGCTGTGTATACATGGTGTAGTAATGTGTGTGAGGGGGAGGCTGGCACTGCCGCTGCCCGCGCTGTACCTGTGCTGTGTATACATGGTGTAGAAGTGTGTGTGAGGGGGAGGCTGGCACTGCCGCAGCCCGCGCTGTACCTGTGCTGTGTATACATGGTGTAGTAGTGTGTGTGAGGGAGATCCTGGCACTGCCGCTGCCCGCGCTGTACCTGTGCTGTGTATACATGGTGTAGTAATGTGTGTGAGGGGGAGGCTGCTGCTGCCCGCGCTGTACCTGTGCTGTGTATACATGGTGTAGTAGTGTGTGTGAGGGGGAGGCTGGCACTGCCGCTGCCCGCGCTGTACCTGTGCTGTGTATACATGGTCTAGGAGTGTGTGTGAGGGGGAGGCTGCCGCTGCCCGCGCTGTACCTGTGCTGTGTATACACGGTGTAGTAGTGTGTGAGGGGGAGGCTGCCGCTGCTGTACCTGTGCTGTGTATACATGGTGTAGTAGTGTGTGTGAGGGGGAGGCTGCCGCTGCTGTACCTGTGCTGTGTATACATGGTGTAGTAGTGTGTGTGAGGGGGAGGCTGCCGCTGCCCGCGCTGTACCTGTGCTGTGTATACATGGTGTAGTAGTGTGTGTGAGGGGGAGGCTGCCGCTGCCCGCGCTGTACCTGTGCTGTGTATACATGGTGTAGTAGTGTGTGTGAGGGAGAGGCTGGCACTGCCGCTGCCCGCGCTGTACCTGTGCTGTGTATACATGGTGTAGTAGTGTGTGTGAGGGGGAGGCTGGCACTGCCGCTGCCCGCGCTGTACCTGTGCTGTGTATACATGGTGTAGTAATGTGTGTGAGGGGGAGGCTGGCACTGCTGCTGCCCGCGCTGTACCTGTGCTGTGTATACATGGTGTAGAAGTGTGTGTGAGGGGAGGCTGGCACTGCCGCTGCCCGCGCTGTACCTGTGCTGTGTATACATGGTGTAGTAGTGTGTGTGAGGGAGATCCTGGCACTGCCGCTGCCCGCGCTGTACCTGTGCTGTGTATACATGGTGTAGTAATGTGTGTGAGGGGGAGGCTGGCACTGCTGCTGCCCGCGCTGTACCTGTGCTGTGTATACATGGTGTAGTAGTGTGTGTGAGGGGAGGCTGGCACTGCCGCTGCCCGCGCTGTACCTGTGCTGTGTATACATGGTGTAGGAGTGTGTGTGAGGGGGAGGCTGGCACTGACGCAGCCCGCGCTGTACCTGTGCTGTGTATACATGGTGTAGTAGTGTGTGTGAGGGGAGGCTGGCACTGCCGCTGCCCGCGCTGTACCTGTGCTGTGTATACATGGTGTAGTAGTGTGTGTGAGGGGGAGGCTGGCACTGCTGCTGCCCGCGCTGTACCTGTGCTGTGTATACATGGTGTAGAAGTGTGTGTGAGGGGGAGGCTGGCACTGCCGCTGCCCGCGCTGTACCTGTGCTGTGTATACATGGTGTAGTAGTGTGTGTGAGGGGGAGGCTGGCACTGCCGCAGCCCGCGCTGTACCTGTGCTGTGTATACATGGTGTAGAAGTGTGTGTGAGGGTGAGGCTGGCACTGCCGCTGCCCGCGCTGTACCTGTGCTGTGTATACATGGTGTAGTAGTGTGTGTGAGGGGGAGGCTGGCACTGCCGCAGCCCGCGCTGTACCTGTGCTGTGTATACATGGTGTAGTAGTGTGTGTGAGGGGGAGGCTGGCACTGCCGCTGCCCGCGCTGTACCTGTGCTGTGTATACATGGTGTAGTAGTGTGTGTGAGGGAGAGGCTGGCACTGCCGCAGCCCGCGCTGTACCTGTGCTGTGTATACATGGTGTAGTAGTGTGTGTGAGGGGGAGGCTGGCACTGCCGCTGCCCGCGCTGTACCTGTGCTGTGTATACATGGTGTAGTAGTGTGTGTGTGAGGGGGAGGCTGGCACTGCCCGTGCTGTACCTGTGCTGTGTATACATGGTGTAGGAGTGTGTGTGAGGGGGAGGCTGGCACTGCCCGCGCTGTACCTGTCCTGTGTATACATGGTGTAGTAGTGTGTGTGAGGGGGAGGCTGCCGCTGCCCGCGCTGTACCTGTGCTGTGTATACATGGTGTAGTAGTGTGTGTGTGAGGGGGAGGCTGGCACTGCCCGTGCTGTACCTGTGCTGTGTATACATGGTGTAGGAGTGTGTGTGAGGGGGAGGCTGGCACTGCCTGCGCTGTACCTGTGCTGTGTATACATGGTGTAGTAGTGTGTGAGGGGGAGGCTGGCACAGCCGCTGCCCGCGCTGTACCTGTGCTGTGTATACATGGTGTAGTAGTGTGTGTGAGGGGGAGGCTGGCACTGCCGCTGCCTGCGCTGTACCTGTGCTGTGTATACATGGTGTAGTAGTGTGTGTGAGGGGGAGGCTGGCACTGCCCGTGCTGTACCTGTGCTGTGTATACATGGTGTAGTAGTGTGTGAGGGGGAGGCTGGCACTGCCCGTGCTGTACCTGTGCTGTGTATACATGGTGTAGTAGTGTGTGTGAGGGAGAGGCTGGCACTGCCCGTGCTGTACCTGTGCTGTGTATACATGGTGTAGTAGTGTGTGAGGGGGAGGCTGCTGCTGCCCGCGCAGTACCTGTGCTGTGTATACATGGTGTAGTAGTGTGTGTGAGGGGGAGGCTGGCACTGCCGCTGCCCGCGTTGTACCTGTGCTGTGTATACATGGTGTAGTAGTGTGTGTGAGGGGGAGGCTGCCGCTGCCCGCGCTGTACCTGTGCTGTGTATACATGGTGTAGTAGTGTGTGTGAGGTGGAGGCTGGCACTGCCGCTGCCCGCGCTGTACCTGTGCTGTGTATACATGGTGTAGTAATGTGTGTGAGGGGGAGGCTGGCACTGCCGCTGCCCGCGCTGTACCTGTGCTGTGTATACATGGTGTAGAAGTGTGTGTGAGGGGGAGGCTGGCACTGCCGCAGCCCGCGCTGTACCTGTGCTGTGTATACATGGTGTAGTAGTGTGTGTGAGGGAGATCCTGGCACTGCCGCTGCCCGCGCTGTACCTGTGCTGTGTATACATGGTGTAGTAATGTGTGTGAGGGGGAGGCTGCTGCTGCCCGCGCTGTACCTGTGCTGTGTATACATGGTGTAGTAGTGTGTGTGAGGGGGAGGCTGGCACTGCCGCTGCCCGCGCTGTACCTGTGCTGTGTATACATGGTGTTGGAGTGTGTGTGAGGGGGAGGCTGCCGCTGCCCGCGCTGTACCTGTGCTGTGTATACACGGTGTAGTAGTGTGTGAGGGGGAGGCTGCCGCTGCTGTACCTGTGCTGTGTATACATGGTGTAGTAGTGTGTGTGAGGGGGAGGCTGCCGCTGCTGTACCTGTGCTGTGTATACATGGTGTAGAAGTGTGTGTGAGGGGGAGGCTGGCACTGCCGCAGCCCGCGCTGTACCTGTGCTGTGTATACATGGTGTAGTAGTGTGTGTGAGGGAGATCCTGGCACTGCCGCTGCCCGCGCTGTACCTGTGCTGTGTATACATGGTGTAGTAATGTGTGTGAGGGGGAGGCTGCTGCTGCCCGCGCTGTACCTGTGCTGTGTATACATGGTGTAGTAGTGTGTGTGAGGGGGAGGCTGGCACTGCCGCTGCCCGCGCTGTACCTGTGCTGTGTATACATGGTGTAGGAGTGTGTGTGAGGGGGAGGCTGCCGCTGCCCGCGCTGTACCTGTGCTGTGTATACATGGTGTAGTAGTGTGTGTGAGGGGGAGGCTGCCGCTGCCCGCGCTGTACCTGTGCTGTGTATACATGGTGTAGCAGTGTGTGTGAGGGAGAGGCTGGCACTGCCGCTGCCCGCGCTGTACCTGTGCTGTGTATACATGGTGTAGTAGTGTGTGTGAGGGGGAGGCTGGCACTGCCGCTGCCCGCGCTGTACCTGTGCTGTGTATACATGGTGTAGTAATTTGTGTGAGGGGGAGGCTGGCACTGCTGCTGCCCGCGCTGTACCTGTGCTGTGTATACATGGTGTAGAAGTGTGTGTGAGGGGGAGGCTGGCACTGCCGCAGCCCGCACTGTACCTGTGCTGTGTATACATGGTGTAGTAGTGTGTGTGAGGGAGATCCTGGCACTGCCGCTGCCCGCGCTGTACCTGTGCTGTGTATACATGGTGTAGTAGTGTGTGTGAGGGGAGGCTGGCACTGCCGCTGCCCGCGCTGTACCTGTGCTGTGTATACATGGTGTAGTAGTGTGTGTGAGGGAGATCCTGGCACTGCCGCTGCCCGCGCTGTACCTGTGCTGTGTATACATGGTGTAGTAATGTGTGTGAGGGGGAGGCTGGCACTGCTGCTGCCCGCGCTGTACCTGTGCTGTGTATACATGGTGTAGTAGTGTGTGTGAGGGGAGGCTGGCACTGCCGCTGACCGCGCTGTACCTGTGCTGTGTATACATGGTGTAGGAGTGTGTGTGAGGGGGAGGCTGGCACTGACGCAGCCCGCGCTGTACCTGTGCTGTGTATACATGGTGTAGTAGTGTGTGTGAGGGGAGGCTGGCACTGCCGCTGCCCGCGCTGTACCTGTGCTGTGTATACATGGTGTAGTAGTGTGTGTGAGGGGGAGGCTGGCACTGCTGCTGCCCGCGCTGTACCTGTGCTGTGTATACATGGTGTAGAAGTGTGTGTGAGGGGGAGGCTGGCACTGCCGCTGCCCGCGCTGTACCTGTGCTGTGTATACATGGTGTAGTAGTGTGTGTGAGGGGGAGGCTGGCACTGCCCGCGCTGTACCTGTGCTGTGTATACATGGTGTAATAGTGTGTGAGAGGAGGCTGGCACTGCCGCAGCCCGCGCTGTACCTGTGCTGTGTATACATGGTGTAGTAGTGTGTGTGAGGGGGAGGCTGGCACTGCCGCAGCCCGCGCTGTACCTGTGCTGTGTATACATGGTGTAGAAGTGTGTGTGAGGGGAGGCTGGCACTGCCGCTGCCCACGCTGTACCTGTGCTGTGTATACATGGTGTAGTAGTGTGTGTGAGGGGAGGCTGGCACTGCCGCTGCCCGCGCTGTTCCTGTGCTGTGTATACATGGTGTAGTAGTGTGTGTGAGGGGGAGGCTGCCGCTGCCCGCGCTGTACCTGTGCTGTGTATACGTGGTGTAGTAGTGTGTGTGAGGGGGAGGCTGGCACTGCCGCTGCCTGTGCTGTACCTGTGCTGTGTATAAATGGTGTAGTAGTGTGTGTGAGGGGGAGGCTGCCGCTGCCCGCGCTGTACCTGTGCTGTGTATACGTGGTGTAGTAGTGTGTGTGAGGGGGAGGCTGGCACTGCCACTGCCTGCTCTGTACCTGTGCTGTACCTGTGCTGTGTATACATGGTGCTGTACCTGTGCTGTACCTGTGCTGTCTCTTACAGGATATACTCTGAGGTGCTATACCTGTATTGGTGACTGTAAAATGTACAGAGCTTGGACCTGTGTTTCGGACCAGGACAGGTGTATAACAAATTTAACAACATTTCGTGAGTTACACCATTCCCCCTCTCTCTCATCCCCTCTCTATCTCCCTCTCTCTCCTCTCTTCTCGCTCTCCCTCTCTCCCCTTTCTCTCTACCCGCCTCTCTATATCCCCTCTCTCTCTACCCCCTCCGACCCCTTCTCTCTCCCCTTCTGCCTCCCCCTCTCTCTATCCCCCCTCTCCCCCTCTCTCACTATATCCCACCTCTCTCTCTACCCTCACTCTCCCCCACCATCTCCCCTTCCCCTCTCCTCCCTTTCTCCCCCTCTTCCCTCCCCTCCCCCTCCTCCCTTCCCTCCCCCCTTTCCCCTCTCTCCCCCTCCCTCGCATACTCTCCCCTCTTATCTCCCCCCTCTCTCTCCCCACTATCCCATCCCTCCCTCTCCCATCCCTCCCTCTCCCCCCTCTCTCCCATCCCTACCTCTCCCCCCTCTTTTCCATCCCTCCCTCTCCCCCTCTCTCCCATCCCTCCCTCTCCCCCCTCTCTCTCATCCCTCCCTCTCCCCCCTCTCTCCCATCCTTCCCCTCTCCCCCTCCCTTCCCCTCTCTCCCCCCTCCTCTCCCCCCTTCTCTCTCTCCCCTCCCCCCTTCTCTCCCCGTACCCCCTCTATCTCCCTCCATCCCCCCACTCTCTCCCCCTTCTCTCTCTCTCTAACCACCTCCCCTCAACTCCCACTCC
>NW_027453975.1:44448-115059 GCF_040206685.1 Ascaphus truei
ACACACCTACTACACCATGTATACACAGCACAGGTACAGCGTGGGCAGCAGCAGTGCCCAGCCTCCCCCTCACGACACACTACTACACCATGTATACACAGCACAGGTACAGCGCCGGGCAGCTGCAGTGCCAGCCTCCCTCTCACACACTACTACACCATGTATACACAGCACAGGTACAGCGTGGTCAGCAGCAGTGCCAGCCTCCCCCCTCACACACACTACTACACCATGTATACACAGCACAGGTACAGCGCAGGCAGCAGCAGTGCCAGCCTCCCCCTCACACACACTACTACACCATGTATACCCAGCACAGGTACAGCACAGGTACAGCGCCGGCAGTGCCAGCCTCCCCCTCACACACACTACTACACCATGTATACACAGCACAGGTACAGCGCAGGCAGCGGTAGTGCCAGCCTCCCCCCTCACACACACTACTACACCATGTATACACAGCACAGGTACAGCGCGGGCAGTGCCAGCCTCCCCCTCACACACACTACTACACCATGTATACACCAGCACAGGTACAGCGCAGGCAGCGGCCAGCCTCCCCCTCACACACACTACTACACCATGTATACACAGCACAGGTACAGCGCGGGCAGCGGCAGCGCCAGCCTCCCTCTCACACACACTACTATACCATGTATGCACAGCACAGGTACAGCGCGGGCAGCGGCAGTGCCAGCCTCCCCCTCACACACACTACTACACCATGTATACACAGCACAGGTACAGCGCAGGCAGCAGCAGTGCCAGCCTCCCCCTCACACACACTACTACACCATGTATACCCAGCACAGGTACAGCGCCGGCAGTGCCAGCCTCCCCCTCACACACACTCACTACACCATGTATACACAGCACAGGTACAGCGCGGGCAGCTGCAGTGCCAGCCTCCCTCTCACACACTACTACACCATGTATACACAGCACAGGTACAGCGTGGGCAGCGGCAGTGCCAGCCTCCCCCTCACACACACTACTACACCATGTATACACAGCACAGGTACAGCGCGGGCAGCTGCAGTGCCAGCCTCCCTCTCACACACTACTACACCATGTATACACAGCACAGGTACAGCGTGGGCAGCAGCAGTGCCAGCCTCCCCCTCACACACACTACTACACCATGTATACACAGCACAGGTACAGCGCGGGCAGCAGCAGTGCCAGTCTCCCCCTCACACACACTACTACACCATGTATACACAGCACAGGTACAGCGCGGGCAGTGGCAGTGCCAGCCTCTCCCTCACACACTACTACACCATGTATACACAGCACATGTACAGCGCGGGCAGTGCCAGCCCTCCCCCTCACACACACACTACTACACCATGTATACACCGCACAGGTACAGCGCGGGCAGCGGCAGTGCCAGCCTCCCCCTCACACACAGGAAGGGGAGGAGCTGTGAGCCAAGATGGCGGCAGACCCTGGAGGAGGGAGAGGAGTGGGAACCAGGTCTCAAGCTAATCTGAATGTGGATAAGAAAGTTTCCCTGGAAGTTAAAGTGCAGAAATGTTTGCAAAAGAAAGAGTCAGAAAATATGGAAAAAGAGATGAATGAATATGTTGGGCAGAAAGAATCTGAGATGGAGAATACTGAAAGTCCGGCTCAGAACCAGACGGGTAAGAGAACTGCGGCTAAAACCAGCTCAAGGTCTAATGAAGCCAAGAGTAAAAGGCAGGCAGAGCATGAGAAAAGGAGACTTGGGGTCACAGAAATTGTTATCCCACAAATTGGCAAGGACATACACACTAATGCACAGGCAACTACAGCTACACCTGAGACAGAGACCCCGCAAGCAGCTGCACATGACGCAGTGACCCCGCAAACAACTGTACCTGACGCAGTGACCCCGCAAACAACTGTACCTGACGCAGTGACCCTGCATACAGCTGCACCGGAGACAGAGAAACTGCATACAACTGCACCTGATACAGAGAGACTACAAGCAGCTGAGGGTTACAGCCAGGTGCAGGAATTAGCAGCCACACCCAAGGCAGACATGCAGCAAACAGCCCAGGTTGAGAGCCTGAATGATGCTGGCAATACACCTGAGACAGAGCAGCAAACAGCTCAGGCACAGGAAGAAGAGTCTGAAATAGAAATGGCTGAAGCAGTGGAGAACGCTGAAGCAGTAGAGGCTTTTGAGGCGCAAGAAATGGAGATTCCTAAAGTGGGAGAGAAATCCATACAGCCTGCAGCAGCATCAAAGCCCTTAGCAGAAACAGGAGCGGCAAAAGCAAAGTCCTTAGCTGAAGCAGGAACGGCAGCAAAACCAACAGGAGCGGCCGAGCCAGCTCCCCCCCAGCAGTCAGCATGGAGTACAAGACGCCCAGGTACATCTTATTTGTCATTTGATGATGCCAGAAAGCGCAGGAACGTAGTCAGGCTGCATTATTGGGGGGATATGGTTCCTATACCGGACAGATTTGTTGTAGGAAAAGACTTGATCAAAGTTTCTCTTGGCTTCCAACCCAGTGAGGTTTATGCTTTGTTACATGCTCCTAGTAGCAGAAACTACGAAGTGAGCTTTAAGACACCAGAAGGGCTAGAAAAATTCTGGTTTCGTTACAGAGAAGTGAAGGATAATCCAGAATGGGAATTCTTTAAAGTTATCCAGGTTTCTCGCCCTGTGACCGTGGAAGTGAATATTATCTTTGATATTGAGACTGTAGCGGTTGAAGATATATGTTTTTGGCTACAAAGACAGTGCGATATTCAGTCTGGTCCAGTGAAAAGTATGGATGCTGAAGGTTTCTGGAATGGGGGCTACAAGTTTAAAGTTAAACTTCGATACACACACAATGTGGCATGTCACCTCCCAAACGCCATATATATTGGAAGAGATCGCGGGCGATGTTTTTATTGGGGACAGCCTAAAAAATGTTTTAAATGTGATTCCCCCAGGCACTTAAGCTCAGCGTGTGACAAAATCAGGTGCACTTTATGTGGTTCTATTGGTCATCACAGCTCTGAGTGTGACAAGGACATAGTCTGCAACCTGTGCTATAAATGTGGTCATTCCTTTAAAGATTGCCCAGAAGCCGAACACAACCATTATGGGCAGAATGAAATGTCTCGTGTACAGAATACAGCATCTCCTAGTGATAAAGAGAATACCACAGAGTCATCAGAAAGTCTTCAACTTACACCTGTAGAAGAGGTTTTAAAGTCTCTGGGTCTGACATATACACTTCCAGCCCAAAGGGGGTCAGACGGAGAACACAGGAGCGATCTGAGCAAAGATGGCGGCGAACCCTGCAAAGATGGAGGCGAACCCTGCAAAGATGGAGGCGAACCCTGCAAAGATGGCGGCGAACCCTGCAAAGATGGCGGCGAACCTCGCAAAGATGGCGATAATGAATGGGAAACAATAACAAGTAAAAACAAGACTGCCCTAACCAGCTCAGCTGGAAAGAAAACTACAGAAACTGTCCAAGAAGAGATCTCACTGCACAATACATATGAGGTTTTGGAGGAAAAGAGTTGGGGTGAAAAGATGGATGACGCAGACCCCGATATGTCAGACAGTCAGACCTCGCAGCGGTCTGGATCTATTCAGGACATTGAGATGGCCGGACCATCAAATAAGAGAAATCTGCCATCAGAGAGCCCCCCCGGGAAAAAGAAAATGGTCAAAAAGAAAAATGGTGCAAAAAAGAAAAAAAAAGGGTGGTGGTGATTCACTAAATGTGCCAAAGTGCCCCTCTCCGCTGAAAGTGGCAACTATTAATGTGAATAGTATTAAGGGGAAAAGATACAGACTCAAGTCTTTTCTAGTCTAAAGGACATTAAGAATTAGATTTTCTTTTTGCAGGAAACTTGCTTGATTACTTTGTGTTATTTATCTATCAGTAAAGTGTATATTGTTTATCTATCAGATATAAAGTGTATATAGCAGGGGGAATCTGAGAGGTTGGAGAGAGGCGTTTAGATATCTTTGAAAAGGGAATCTCTGTAAGATAAATGTATTGTTTATGTCATTTTCTGGATGCTATTCTGTAAGTATTGTGTGTTTTTGTAAATATTTGTATTTTGTATTTAAAATAAAAAAGATTCCCCTCACACACACTACTACACCATGTATACACAGCACAGGTACAGCGCGGGCAGTGCCAGTGCCAGCCTCCCCCTCACACACACTACTACACCATGTATACACAGCACAGGTACAGCGCGGGCAGCTGCAGTGCCAGCCTCCCTCTCACACACTACTACACCATGTATACACAGCACAGGTACAGCGTGGGCAGCAGCAGTGCCAGCCTCCCCCTCACACACACTACTACACCATGTATACACAGCACAGGTACAGCGCGGGCAGCTGCAGTGCCAGCCTCCCTCTCACACACTACTACACCATGTATACACAGCACAGGTACAGCGTGGTCAGCAGCAGTGCCAGCCTCCCCCTCACACACACTACTACACCATGTATACACAGCACAGGTACAGCGCAGGCAGCAGCAGTGCCAGCCTCCCCCTCACACACACTACTACACCATGTATACCCAGCACAGGTACAGCACAGGTACAGCGCCGGCAGTGCCAGCCTCCCCCTCACACACACTACTACACCATGTATACACAGCACAGGTACAGCGCAGGCAGCGGTAGTGCCAGCCTCCCCCTCACACACACTACTACACCATGTATACACAGCACAGGTACAGCGCGGGCAGTGCCAGCCTCCCCCTCACACACACTACTACACCATGTATACACAGCACAGGTACAGCGCAGGCAGCGCCAGCCTCCCCCTCACACACACTACTACACCATGTATACACAGCACAGGTACAGCGCGGGCAGCGGCAGCGCCAGCCTCCCTCTCACACACACTACTATACCATGTATGCACAGCACAGGTACAGCGCGGGCAGCGGCAGTGCCAGCCTCCCCCTCACACACACTACTACACCATGTATACACAGCACAGGTACAGCGCAGGCAGCAGCAGTGCCAGCCTCCCCCTCACACACACTACTACACCATGTATACCCAGCACAGGTACAGCGCCGGCAGTGCCAGCCTCCCCCTCACACACACTACTACACCATGTATACACAGCACAGGTACAGCGCGGGCAGCTGCAGTGCCAGCCTCCCTCTCACACACTACTACACCATGTATACACAGCACAGGTACAGCGTGGGCAGCGGCAGTGCCAGCCTCCCCCTCACACACACTACTACACCATGTATACACAGCACAGGTACAGCGCGGGCAGCTGCAGTGCCAGCCTCCCTCTCACACACTACTACACCATGTATACACAGCACAGGTACAGCGTGGGCAGCAGCAGTGCCAGCCTCCCCCTCACACACACTACTACACCATGTATACACAGCACAGGTACAGCGCGGGCAGCAGCAGTGCCAGTCTCCCCCTCACACACACTACTACACCATGTATACACAGCACAGGTACAGCGCGGGCAGTGGCAGTGCCAGCCTCTCCCTCACACACTACTACACCATGTATACACAGCACATGTACAGCGCGGGCAGTGCCAGCCTCCCCCTCACACACACACTACTACACCATGTATACACCGCACAGGTACAGCGCGGGCAGCGGCAGTGCCAGCCTCCCCCTCACACACAGGAAGGGGAGGAGCTGTGAGCCAAGATGGCGGCAGACCCTGGAGGAGGGAGAGGAGTGGGAACCAGGTCTCAAGCTAATCTGAATGTGGATAAGAAAGTTTCCCTGGAAGTTAAAGTGCAGAAATGTTTGCAAAAGAAAGAGTCAGAAAATATGGAAAAAGAGATGAATGAATATGTTGGGCAGAAAGAATCTGAGATGGAGAATACTGAAAGTCCGGCTCAGAACCAGACGGGTAAGAGAACTGCGGCTAAAACCAGCTCAAGGTCTAATGAAGCCAAGAGTAAAAGGCAGGCAGAGCATGAGAAAAGGAGACTTGGGGTCACAGAAATTGTTATCCCACAAATTGGCAAGGACATACACACTAATGCACAGGCAACTACAGCTACACCTGAGACAGAGACCCCGCAAGCAGCTGCACCTGACGCAGTGACCCCGCAAACAACTGCACCTGACGCAGTGACCCCGCAAACAACTGTACCTGACGCAGTGACCCCGCATACAGCTGCACCGGAGATAGAGAAACTGCATACAACTCTACCTGATACAGAGAGACTACAAGCAGCTGATGGTTGCAGACAGGTGCAGGAATTAGCAGCCACACCCAAGGCAGACACACAGCAAACAGCCCAGGCTGAGAGCCTGAATGATGCTGCCAATACACCTGAGACAGAGCAGCAAACAGCCCAGGCTGAGAGCCTGAATGATGCTGGTAATACACCTGAGACAGAGCAGCAAACAGCCCAGGCACAGGAAGAAGTGTCTGAAATAGTAATGGCTGAAGCAGTGGAGAACGCTGAAGCAGTAGAGGCTTTTGAGGCGCAAGAAATGGAGATTCCTAAAGTGGGAGAGAAATCCATACAGCCTGCAGCAGCATCATAGCCCTTTGCAGAAACAGGAGCGGCAAAAGCAAAGTCCTTAGCTGAAGCAGGAACGGCAGCAAAACCAACAGGAGCGGCTGAGCCAGCTCCCCCACAGCAGTCAGCATGGAGTACAAGACGCCCAGGTACATCTTATTTGTCATTTGATGATGCCAGAAAGCGCAGGAACGTAGTCAGGCTGCATTATTGGGGGGATATGGCTCCTATACCGGACAGATTTGTTGTAGGAAAAGACTTGATCAAAGTTTCTCTTGGCTTCCAACCCAGTGAGGTTTATGCTTTGTTACATGCTCCTAATAGCAGGAACTACGAAGTCAGCTTTAAGACACCAGAAGGGCTTGAAAAATACTGGTTTCGTTACAGAGAAGTGAAGGATAATCCAGAATGGGAATTCTTTAAAGTTATCCAGGTATCTCGCCCTGTGACCGTGGAAGTGAATATTATCTTTGATATTGAGACTGTAGCGGTTGAAGATATATGTTTTTGGCTACAAAGACAGTGCGATGTTCTGTCCGGTCCAGTGAAAAGTATGGACGCTGAAGGTTTCTGGAATGGGGGCTACAAGTTTAAAGTTAAACTTCGATACACACACAATTTGGCATGTCACCTCCCAAACGCCATATATATTGGAAGGGATCGCGGGCGATGTTTTTATTGGGGACAGCCTAAAAAAAAATTTGTGATTCCCCCAGGCACTTAAGCTCAGCGTGTGACAAAAGCAGGTGCACTTTGTGTGGTTCTATTGGTCATCACAGCTCTGAGTGTGACAAGGACATTGTCTGCAACCTGTGCTATAAATGTGGTCATTCCTTTAAAGATTGCCCAGAAGCCGAACACAACCATTATGGGCAGAATGACACAGAGTCATCAGAAAGTCTTCAACTTGCACCTGCAGAAGAGGTTTTAAAATCTCTGGGTCTGACATATACACTTCCAGCCCAAAGGGGGTCAGACGGAGAACACAGGAGCGATCTGAGCAAAGATGGTGGCGAGTCCTGCAAAGATGGCGGCGAACCCTGCAAGGATGGCGGCGAACCTTGCAAGGATGGCGGCAAACCCTGCAAAGATGGCGGCGAACCCTGCAAGGATGGCGGCGAACCTTGCAAGGATGGCGGCAAACCCTGCAAGGATGGCGGCGAACCCTGCAAGGATGGCGGCGAACCCTGCAAGGATGCGGCGAACCCTGCAAAGATGGCAGCGAACCCTGCAAAGATGGTGGCGAAAACCGCAAGGATGGTAATAATGAATGGGAAACAATAAGTAAAAACAGGACTGCCCAAACCAGCTCAGCTAGAAAGAAAACTACAGAAATTGTCCAAGAAGAGATCTCGCTGCATAATACCTATGAGGTATTGGAGGAAAAGAGTTGGGGTGAAAAGATGGATGACGCAGACCCCGATATGTCGGACAGTCAGACCTCGCAGCAGTCTGGATCTATTCAGGACATTGAGATGGCCGGACCATCGAATAAGAGAAATCTGCCATCTGAGAATAGCCCCGGGAAAAAGAAAATGGTCAAAAAGAAAAATGGTGCTAAAAAGAAAAAAAAAGGGTGGTGGTGATTCACTAAATGTGCCAAAGTGCCCCTCTCCGATGAAAGTGGCAACTAATTAATGTGAATAGTTTTTAATGTGAACTCCCCCTCACACACACTACTACACCATGTATACACAGCACAGGTACAGCGCGGGCAGCGGCAGTGCCAGCCTCCCCCTCACACACTACTACACCATGTATACACAGCACAGGTACAGCGCAGGCAGCAGCAGTGCCAGCCTCCCCCTCACACACACTACTACACCATGTATACACAGCACAGTTACAGTGCGGGCAGTGCCAGCCTCCCCCTCACACACACTACTACACCATGTATACACAGCACAGGTACAGCGCAGGCAGCGGCAGTGCCAGCCTCCCCCTCACACACTACTACACCATGTATACACAGCACAGGTACAGCGCAGGCAGCAGCAGTGCCAGCCTCCCCCTCACACACACTACTACACCATGTATACACAGCACAGTTACAGTGCGGGCAGTGCCAGCCTCCCCCTCACACACACTACTACACCATGTATACACAGCACAGGTACAGCGCAGGCAGCGGCAGTGCCAGCCTCCCCCTCACACACACTACTACACCATGTATACACAGCACAGGTACAGCGCAGGCAGTGCCAGCCTCCCCTCACACACACTACTACACCATGTATACACAGCACAGGTACAGCGCGGGCAGTGCCAGCCTCCCCCTCACACACACTACTACACCATGTATACACAGCACAGGTACAGTGCGGGCAGCAGCAGTGCCAGCCTCCCCCTCACACACACTACTACACCATGTATACACAGCACAGGTACAGCGCGGGCAGCGGCAGTGCCAGTCTCTCTTTCACACACACACTGATACACCATGTATACACAGCACAGGTACAGCGCGGGCAGCGGCAGTGCCAGCCTCCCCCTCACACACACACTACTACACCATGTATACACAGCACAGGTACAGCACGGGCAGCGGCAGTGCCAGCCTCCCCCTCACACACACTACTACACCATGTATACACAGCACAGGCACAGCGCGGGCAGCGGCAGTGCCAGCCTCCCCCTGACACACACTACTACACCATGTATACACAGCACAGGTACAGTGCGGGCAGTGCCAGCCTCCCCCCCTCACACACAATTTTCTTACCCATCTGACAGCTCAGAAGGAGGAAAAGTACAATTGGCATCGTCTTCATTTTCTCTCTTTCTGTGTTTCTTTGTTCCTCAGTCTCACTCACTGTAAGCGCTGTCTCTTACTTTCCGTAAGCACTCCGTCACTGTCTGCAAGCGGCCTCTCTGTATGGCTTTGCTCTCTTCTGTATATCACCGATCTGATTTCACCTGTGGGGTCCATGAGAAACACGTGAGGATGGAGGAGGTATTATGTTACTTACTATTGGATACAGTTAGGTCCGGAAATAATCGGACACTGACACAATTTTCATAATTTTGGCTCTGTACGCCACCACAATGGATTTGAAATGAAACCACCGAGATGCAATATAAGTGCAGACTTTCAGCTTTAATTCAAGGGGTTGAACAAAAATATCGTATGAAACGTTTAGGAATTGCAACCATTTTCATACACAGTCCCCTTATTTCAGGGGCTCAAATGTAATTGGACAAATTAACACAATCATAAATAAAATGTTCATTTTTAAAACTTTGTCGAGATTCCTTTGCAGGCAATGACTGCTTGAAGTCTGGAACTCATGGACATCACCAAACGCTGGGTTTCCTCCTTTGTGATGCTTTGCCATGCCTTTACTGCAGCTGTCTTCAGTTGTTGGTTGCTCGTGTGTCTTTCTGCCTTAAGTTTTGTCTTCAGCAAGTGAAATGCATGCTCGATCGGGTTGAGGTCAGGTGATTGACTCGGCCATTGCAGAATATTCCACTTCTTTGCCTTAAAAAACTCCTGGGTTGCTTTTGCAGTATGTTTTGGGTCATTGTCCAATCATCTTTGCAGAATTTGACTGAATCTGAGCAGACAATATATCCCTATACACTTCAGAATTCATCCGGCTGCTTCTGTCTTCTGTCACATCATCAAAAAACACTACTGACCCAGTGCCATTTAAAGCCATGCATGCCCATGCATCACACTGCCTCCACCGTGTTTTACAGATGGGTTGCTTTTGCAGTATGTTTTGGGTCATTGTCCATCTGTTAAGTGAAGCGCCGTCCAATCGACTTCGCTGAATAATAATATGGTAATAAGTTATACCGTGGGAGATTACCTTCAGCTCCTGGAGCCTACAGCAGATGGAGGCGCTGCACTGCTAAGGAGATATGTGGGGTATGAACCCCAGAAGCCCGGTCCTGTGTCCCCACTACCACCAGCGGACGCCTCAGCCCTCCTGTTACCAGCAGAGGGGGTATATCCCGCCCACGGTGTATGCCGAGCCAGCTTGGCACACCCCCTCCTCTGACGTCAGCCAAAGGACGAGCCCCTATTCCTATTGGTTCGTGGAAAGGCATTTCCACGCTCTGATTGGTCTCTGCTCCTTCCTCCATGCTGGAGATAGAACAGCAGAGTGTATGTAAATAGGAAGCAGACCTCAGAGAACCAGACAATCTGGTGACTTGTGTCGATGAATCTAGGGCGGGCTTTTCAACGTTGCTCTGTCACGAATAGCAGAGGAACCGGCTTAGTTTTGAAGCTGGGAAAATCTGTCACGGGAGACCAGGTTTTATCACCTCCTTTTTATACCGGGATCATTGATTGAGCAAAGCAAGGAGGTAAAATAAATTGTAATTTATTTACGGAAAAGACGTACACACAATGTAACACAATTTACAGGGTTAACACACTTACTGGGAACGGGGCTAACGAATAAATCTATCCTCTAAACGAAATTCACAAAAATTACCTCTGTAGGAGCATTAACCAATGACCGGGAGGTACTCACAATTGTCCTGGAACTGATTTCGACGTGCAATGCCTGACGCGACCGCTACGTTCTCCAGAGGTGGGACTTAGAAGAATTCTTGAGTCAAAATCTTTGAAGCCGGCTCGCGTCTATTCAGCACAGAGCATCTTTGAATTTGCCGCTGTTGGGTTGGCGCTTGGAATCTGCGCTCCTGATTGGCTGCAAGTCCCCTTATGGGTTTCAGGGTCTCATTCCCCAACATCTACAGCCTATCGGAGCGTGGGAATTCTCCTGCCAGCCAATCACCGATTTGGCAGTATTGTAAAGCCGGGCGGGCACCTTTTCTCAGTCTCCCAAGGGGCATGCGCCAACCTGGCACCTCTGCCTCTTTGCATGCTGAGCCCACACACTGCCCAGGCTCCACAGAGTCTGGGCACTGGCAAATGGTGGCCGGATAGCCCTGTGTTAGCCCAGGATGCGGGTACTCAAGCAGAACTGCAGTAACCCCTCCGGATGCGTGTTATATCTATAACCCTCCTAGTATCCAGTATTAATAAATTAGCTTTGTTTTATTCTTCAGCCTTGCTAGTGTGTTTTCGTTTGTTTGTCTTGTTTGTCTTGTGTTGTTAGTCTGTCATTATTTTAGCTATCAGTGATTGGCATACTGCACTATAATTATTTTTTTTCTTTTTCCCACATATTGCACTCCGTTGATGTGAGGTTCCTTCATCCCCAGTTGTTTTAGGACTCCATTTGGACTATACACTCTGTGGTTTGGACTTTCCATTATTTATTCATTGTGGCGCCAGTATCCTCTTTTTTCCCATGTTCTCTGACTGACTGTACGGTCAGTAGTTACCTGGCTGCCAGTGTTCATTCACTACATTAAGTGTATCATTTATTATCTGTAGCGCTGTTTCACTCCGTCTTTTTTTGTAACCCCTCCTGTTCTAACACCTTGGAATCCCTGAGGCTTTCAAGTCCGGACTTCGCACAGACACAGAGGCACCAAGCTTGGTCGCCATCGGGTCCCTCGGAATCCATGACTTGGAAATCCCACAGTTCATTCATATGTTATCAGTACATATACCTATTAAATAAAACCCTTTAATAAAATATACTGTGTCCTGTCTTATGTGTGATAAAATGTGTAAGTCCCTATTCTGGTGTCAGGGATGGAGTAAGGGGATATACTGCTTACACTCACTAGCCTCATTCTTGGCACACTTTAGAAATTACTTATAAACTTTTTACACACAAGAAATCACTCTCAGCTTTATCACATAGCTGGAGCACTCCCTGAACCCCTATACCAGGCTCAGGATATCTGGGCATGTATCTGGGCACCCTTCCTTATATAGGGACCTATCATTACACTAGCGACCCCGTGTATGATTTCAGGTATACATTAACCCCGTCATGCCCCTTTACCCTGCATGGAAGATGCTGCAGCAGGGATCCTGGCGGTGAGTCGTAATAGCGTTTTCAGAGTCAGAGTTTGCCCGGAGCAATGTGCTTGGCTGCATCCGAGAATCTCACTCGATTCCCGGATCCAACTTTTGGGGTGCCCCATAACTCTGGAACCCCGATACATAGACACATTCTGTAAAGACTTTCTCCAGAAACAACCCCTCCTCCCCCCCTCCCCACCTGAAACTTACAGCCTAGAAATCTCCCGGTCCCAGCACCCCAGGAAAGGCAAAACACGCACAAATCTTAAATGTCGCATAATTTGCACACAGTCACAGTCACGCATTTAGGACATCTGGGTCCAAGAGCTGACACTCTAGGACCCCAACACACGGAGCAGAGGCAACCGAGTGGGCTGAACCTTTATTTGTGAGACTGGTTAACCCCTTCACTGTCACAGTCCATTATTGGGGGAAGAGGGGGGGAGGAAAGGTGGGGCACCCACGGGTCATGTATATTCACATCTTTTGTCTTGTCACTTAATAAAAATGTTCTGCAGTTACAAAAGCGAAAAGCTTCCTCGCCGAACGGTTACTAAACAAGTTCATGCATAGCCTCAGGACGGAAAAGCTTACATACAGATGTGACGGTGAGGGGGTAACCACGCTCTTAATAAAGGACTATCCCTGTTTTGGTTACCTCTGATCCAAGTATAAGGGTTCAAGAGCGTCAGCTCTTGAGCCCAGTAACTGTATATGCATAACCTGAGATATGCGGTAATACATTTTTGGTGTTGTTACCTTTCCAGGTGTGCCAGCGAGCAGGGATTGCTGGGGCGTGAGTTTCAAAGTGAGTTTGCGGAGAAATTGTTGTCAGAATGTGCCTACTCTGATTGGTTCTAGTACCATGTGACAGGCTTTCAATGACGTCATATCCGTTCTTCCCCAAGCCTCTGTCACATGGTCTACTAGAGCCAATCAGAGTTGGGATGGAGTTCCCACGCTCTGATTGGCTGCCGTACCATATGAGGCCGGCCATGTGTCTTTTCATGACGTCATCTTAAAGGCAATTGAAGCAAAGCCATTCTGATTGGCTGTGCTTTCATTGCCTTTAATTGACGTCATCATTTTTTTTTTTTTTGCATCGGCCAAAACACATGGTTTTCACGGCCCAATCAGGGCCGTGGGAACCATATGACGAAAAATGTGATGTCATAGGCCTTTAAAAGCCTATGTCGTCTCATTTTGAAGGATCTCCGGAGAAGAAAGAAGACCAGGGCGTGGCAGCAGACGGGAAGAAGACCCTGGAAGAAGATTGAAGAATACAGATGAAGATGGATTACAACTAGAAGACCGTCTGGATTGTCGTGTTTTATTATTTTAATGTTTATTATTTTCTGGTTTATTATTTTTTTTTGAAACTTTGGTTTTATTGGGTGCATTCAAACATACATGTTATCACTTCCCATTGGCTTCTATAATATCACCCTTACTTTTTTATTTTTAACAATCGACCAAAAACTAGACGTACTAGACTCACAGGACAAACACGGGGATTCGGAAACAGGGTAGACCAGGTGGGGGGGGGGGGGGGTGGTGCAATAAAGACTTTCTTGCAGAAGCGGCACCGGCTTCGAGTTTTCCCAGTTCTCCTGTTGGGTGTGCTCCTCAGCGAGGATGTCGTGGGGTTATGTGTACACGCCTCTCTGCCTAGCGCCCTGTGGCTCCATGTGGTCTATCTCTGTCCCCTATTGTGGATGCTGATTGGCGTTATCACGCCCTCTCCCCATGCTATACTGTCAATCTGCCGTCATGGATCCCTTTCGTTACCGGAGAGCGCCTTTCTCAGCTATCATTGCAATATTGTGGTACTATCTATTCCCGGGATGTCCGTCTGTGCCAGCCAGGGCGACCAGACTTTTAGATAATTTTGGCCGGTGTCATTAACCAAACTTGTTAATTGTTCCATCCGGCAAACAAACCAAATTCTATTTCTAATCTTGGGGATGCATGGGAGGATTGGTTGTTTCCACAGTGCTGCAATCTCGCACCTGGTGGCAGTTGCCAAATGTGTGATTAGCTTATGTGAGGCGTTAGATAGTCCCTTGACCCGTCTGCCCAGCAGGAACAGCCATGGGTCCAGGGGGATCTCCACCTCCAACAAACGTTGAAGCCAGTCTCTAATTTCTGCCCAAATCGGCGCCACCTTTGTGCAAGACCACAGCATATGGCATAAGTCCGCTCTGTCTCCGCACTGTTTGGGGCAGAGCGGAGAGTAGCCTTTGACAAATTTAGATAATTTAGTGGGAGTATAATACCACCGCATCAGGACTTTATAGGCGTTCTCCTTTAACGTGGTACAGATAGAGCTTTTGGCTGCTGCCTGCAGGATCCTGTCCCAGTCCTCGTCTTCTAATGTCTCCCCTAAGTCTGTTTCCCACTGTCTCATGTAACTAAGTCTGGGGTGGACCTTCGGCTCCGGGCAGACTACCTCCCTGTACATTCTAGAGGTTAGTCCCCTTGTGTCCGTGTCTCTTGAACAGAGCTGCTCAAAATTTGTTCTCCGGGGCCGAATTGGAGCTTCGTTATAGAAAGCCCTGATCTGGAGGTACCTGAATAGTTCCGCGTTAGGAAGTGCTTTTTCTTCTTTTATGTGGGCAAATGACTTAATGTGCTGCCTAGCCTCCAGATCTTTTAGTCGGAGATACCCTGCTTGTATCCAGTTTGAGAAATTAGAGCTATCCAGTCCAGGAGCAAAATCTGGGTTCCCCCAAATTGGGGTCATTAGGGAGTTCGGAGATGTAAGGAAACATTTAAATTTGGTTGCCTCCCATATTTTCAAGGAGCTAGCCACCGCCTGCAGAGGCGTTCGTATGGTGGACCTATTCTTTTTGGCCAGCCAGATTAGACTATGGATTTCTATTGGTGTGCAGCACGCCTTCTCCAGCTCGACCCACCTTCGGAGACTTGGGTCTAAATGCCATTGCACAATCTGACTCAGCTGGGCTGCTTCGTGATAAGCGAACAAGCATGGCACCCCCAACCCTCCTCTCAAGGTCGGCCTCCTCAAGATTTATTTTTTAATTCGTGGGCTTTTCTTCTCCCAGATAAACTTTGTTATTAGGGACTGTAACGCAAGGATATCATCTTTTACTAGGGGGATCGGTAGGGCCTGGAAAAGGTACAGCATCCGCGGGAGGAGATTCATTTTTATGCTATGAATGCGCCCTATCCACGAGATGCTGCACTCCGCCCAACGCCGGAGATCCTCACGCAAAGTCCGGAACAACCTGGGATAGTTTGCTTTGTACAAAGCTTTGTAGTCTTTCGTGATGTATACCCCTAGGTATTTAAGCGTGGAGGGTTGCCATTTAAAATTGAAATTTAGTCCAATTAATTTTTCCATCGGCTTTGAAAGATTAATATTGAGGGCTTCAGATTTGGCCTGATTAATTTTGAACCCCGATATTTGTTTGAAGGTCCCCAGAATTGAGAAGACATTGGGCAGGGAGGTAAGGGGTTTTGATAATGTCAGGATCACATCATCCGCGTAGAGCGCCACTTTGTGTGACTGCTCTTTTACAGATATTCCCGTAATATCCGGGTTGTTTCTTATATGCGCCGCCAGAGGTTCTACACACAAGGCGAACAGCAAGGGCGACAGCGGGCAGCCCTGACGAGTTCCGCTCTTTATTGGGAACTGTTCCGAGGGGAACCCCTGGTGCCGTACCCTTGCCGTTGGCCCCTCGTATAGGGCCATGATGGCCCCTAGGAGACGTCCTCTAAAGCCAAATGCCTCAAGCGTTCCTCTCAGATAGGGCCAATCAATCCGATCGAAGGCTTTTTCGGCGTCCAGACTCAACACCATTGACGGGGTGTTCTGTTTTTGTGCCAGATCAATCAAGTCAATTATCCGCCTGGTATTGTCTGCCGCCTGCCTTCCTCCGATGAACCCTACCTGATCTGGATGAATCAACCTGGGAAGGACGATACCCACTCGATTGGCTAATAATTTGGAGAAAATTTTGAGATCTGTATTTATCAACGAGATGGGCCGGTAGCTCTTACAGTCTGCCGGGTCCTTGCCAGGTTTATGGATCAGGGAGATGGACGCCTGCAGCATCTGTGCTGGAAATGAGGCCCCCTGCATGACCGAATTAAACATTCTTAACAGGTGTGGGGCTAGAATTTTTAGGTATTTTTTGTAGTATAGATTGGAGAAGCCATCAGGGCCAGGCGCCTTGGCAGGCTTAAGTGACTTTACAACTGCCGTTAACTCTTCTAAAGAGAAGTCCGTCTGTAACGCTTCCCTTTCCACCCTGGTCAATGTTGGGAGTTTTGCTTCCCGTAGAAAATCCCTGAGATTGTCCCTCGTATTTTGATTATGTGTGACCTTCCCTCCATCGTAGAGCGCCTCGTAGTAGCTTTTAAATTCTGCCACGATCCGCTTAGGATTTGAGGTGAGGTCTCCCCCTTGTGTGCGGATGGCTTGTATGTGATAATTCGGAATTTTGTGACGGAGTCGATTAGCTAATAGGGTGTCCGGCTTGTTCGCCTTCTCAAAGTACCTGCGCTTTGTCCAGCTCATTTCTTTTTCTGCCTGGGAGGTTAGTACGATATTTAACTGCTGCTTTGTGTCTGAGAGTGCTTTGAAGGAGACTTCACTTTTATCTCTCTTATGTTCCTCTGTTTGGGCTGCCAATTTCTCGTGTAGGAGTTTTATCCGGCAGTCTTGCTCCCTCTTCCTTCTAGCTGCTAGGTTCATTAACGTTCCCCTTAGGGTGGCTTTATGGGCCTCCCAAAGTGTGGTATGTGATGTCACTGAACCTAAGTTATCCGAGAAAAATTCTGCTATTTTCTCTCCGATTTCCAAATGGGTATTAGGGATTTTCAGCAGCAGTTCGTTTAATCTCCAGTTTGCTCCTGGCCTGTCTAGTGAATTTAATGTGCACCGCAGCTCAATGGGTGCGTGGTCCGACCACGAAATATCGTGTATGCCCGAATGGGAGACCACTGGGACCAGTCTATTAGATACTAGGAAGTAGTCCAGCCGGCTGTAACGGTTATGGGGATGGGAAAAGAAGGTATAGTCTCTGCTCAGTGGGTGTTGCTCCCGCCAGATATCTACCAATTGGCAGTCCTTTAGGCCCTGAGTGATTTGTTGGATGTCTGGCTTTGGTGGGAGACCTGATTCGGTGCATCGATCTAGTTTGGGGTTTATTGTTCTGTTAAGATCTCCCGCTACTATCAGCGTTCCTTTTGCCTCTCTCCGTAATTTTCGGAAGAAAAGGGCGAAAAAGTCCCCTGACGTCTCACAAGGTGCGTATATGGATACCAATGTAAGAGGTTTCCCCTGGAGCGAGCCCACCAAGATGAGATATCTACCCTCTCTGTCAGTTACTTTCTTTTCTAACGTGAAGGCTAGTCGGTTGTGTATCGCTATGGCTACCCCCCTCTTTTTAACCTGTGCGGATGCTAAGTATACCGTTCGGAAATTTTTATCTAGGAATTTGGGGTAGCTGTCCCTGGAGAAGTGCGTCTCCTGGAGGAATAATAAATCCGCCTTGTGTCTTTTATAGTCTCTAAGGGCTAGTTTGCGTTTTGCTGGGCTATTCAGGCCTTTAACATTATGTGAGATGCACCTGACTTCAATACTCATGGTGTATTAAAATGAACCTGTCTCTTTCGGAGTCCTGCTGGGACATTCTGCTACCGCCAGGTAGTTGTAGATCTCGTCTTTGTCTTCTCCCGCTCTGTCGCCACTTCTTGCTCTTGCACCTCCAGGGAGGGGGGTAGGGGGGGGTGATACGGGAGGAAAGAACATAGGGGGAGACAAGAAAGGGAAAACATGAATACATGACAACATAAAACACCATGTCCTTAGCGCTAGGACACCCCAATCCCATAGCCAAGTCCAGTGCCTTTGGTCTGGGGATTCTCGCGGGTACTCCGTCGTACTCCCTGCCCCGTACCCAAAGGACTTTGCCCGGGTTAGGGGGCCCACCCCCCCCCCGGCCCATTCGAGACACATGCCGACCCCGAGGTAGTCCCCTTGGTACCCACCCCGTGTCCGCGCTCTGCTATCCTCCTGCCTTGACAAAACACACTGAAACCTCTACCTCTATATTGTGCCTTTTCCGCCCGTCAACTTTTGTTCCGGCATCTCCTACCGCCTGCCTTAACTACTGCTTACCCTCGGTGGCATTTCCCGACTGCGTCCCTCTGCTGTCCACCCTTTGGGGGTCGGATCTACAATTTCTGTGTTCCTTCGCTTTCACTGTCTTTCCGACACTTCTCCTTTACTAGCTGTCTACTCCCTTTTACTGTGCTTCTCCTTATCTTTAGCCCTTTCAAGTCCCTTACTCCGATAGCTTCGCCGCTTCTCTCTCCTCTCCTCCACCTGTCAACTCTCCTTTCTAACTTCCTTCCTGTCGCTCGATGACTTTCCCCTTGTCCAGCTAACCTGCATCACTTGCCTCAACCCACTGTCTTAAACCTTCCAACTTCCTTTACCTCCTCCGACTCGTTTCCTCCTTGCGCCGTCACTTATCGCCTTCCTCTCCTACATCCCCCTGCTTTCTACAACCTCCCCCTCCCTCCTGTATTCCCTAACTAGCTCCGGCAACCTGTCAGGCTCTCATGCCACCTACGCTGTCTTATCCGCTCCCTCAATTCAAGGTGCCGGATTAATTTCCTCCCCCCGGTGCCCATGCTGCCTGTCTTCTCCACTAACTGCTCCCAGGGCTGGGTTCCGGAGCGATGGCAATGTCCCCTTGTGCTCCCGGCCGCTTCCGGCGCTTTGTGGCTCCCCTCGATGCCGTCAATGTCTGCAGCTTCCGGGCTAATTGCCCCCTCCAAGATGGCGTCGTCCGAAACGCCTCCGCCTGGTGACGACTTCCGGTTTCCTGTTTCCGACGGCCGCCATTTTGAGAGGTGATCTGCCACGAGGAGGAAGCGCGCGGATTCTTCCCGCCGGTGAGCTGTTTCCTGCTTCTGCGCCTCACGCTGGGCCGCTCCAATTCTCTCGAATGCCACCATCTTCCTCGGGTTGAAGGTAATCTCTGATCTCCCTTTTTTCCGCAGGGGTGCTTCGGGATGCCGACTCTTGCCTGGGGGTCCGCCAAGTAGTGACCGGGGCTCATTGTGGGAGCAGTTCTGCGGGGTGCCACCTCGTCGGTCATTTGTTTATGGGGTATTTAGTGTTGGCTGGCCAGAGACCTTCTGTAACTTGGGCGTGCAGTCAAACAGGCAAAAAGTTTAAACTTGATCCGCGCATTAAACGGCGCAACCGGTCCTTAGCGCAACCGCGCGCTAGAGTGCGGGGGTAATATTAGCTTCTCAGCGCCTCTTCCCTTTCGTTTTGGGCGAGCCGCTGCTCCCACTCCATTCAGGCTCCAGCTCCTCGGCTCCTTCCGTGGCCCGCACGGGTGCCTCCCCTAGGCCTAGCTTAGCGAGGAACTCGGGACCCTCCGTGGGCTCCTTTATCGTGGTGGACCTCCCGTTCCTAGCCACCATCAATCCGAACGGGAAGGTCCACCTGTATCTCACATTATGATCCCTCAACACTCTCGTGATAGGAAGCAGGTTGCGGCGTCTGAGTAATGTAACCGGGGAGAGATCCTGGAAGATGAGCATTTTAATGCCTTCATGCTCCACCGTCGGCAGCGGCCTTGTTTGTCGTAGTATGGCTTCCTTAGTTGTAAAGAAGTGCAGCCTGATGATGATGTCGCGTGGCTGCTCATTCTGCACCGGTCTCGAGCGGAGGGCCCTGTGACAGCGATCTAGTGCTAGGGCGTCTTTGCTAAAGTCAGGGAGCAGGGTCTCCAGCCATTTTGCTATAAATTCTGAGCAGTCCCCAACCTCCTCCGTGACCCCCCGAATTCGCAGATTATTCCGCCTGTCGCGGTTCTCCGCATCCTCCTGCCTCTCCCTTAGTTCATCTATTTGTCGCTGCAGATCTCCTGTTTTTTTGTCCGTTTTTTTGACCACTTTAATTGTTTGATCCATTTTTTTTTCGAGATCATCTGTCCTGGAGCCAAGTTTAATTACGTCTTTTTTCACTTCTTTGATCTCTGCCTGCAGGAGTGATTTCAGGTCATTGTATAACCTTTCGAAATCGCACCTCCTGACAGGCAATAATCCCTGGCTCCCTCGGCTGTCTTCCTCTCCCTCTGCCTCGGTGTCTGTGTCAGGATTTGAAACCGGCGCCATTTCCTCCATTCCCCCGCTTGCACTGGTGCCTCCGAAATATGCTCTGACATCGGCTGATTTGGTTTTTTTAAGGGGACCTGATTTTTTCGGGGCCATCCCTGGATGATATGTGGGAGATGCCTTCAGTTTGGGGTCGGTTCCGTCGGTTTTCGGGTGCTTTTAATATGTTTTAATATGAGCGCGGCACGGAGCTAGCAGCCTATGCGACTCTCCTCGTGTACATCGCGCATGCGCCTCCCCTGGTTTATTATTTTATGGGTTCCTGTTCGTGGATTGGTTCGTGAGTAAGCTGATCAACGGGAGTCGGTGAGTGGGTCAAGTAATGGTAAGTGAACTAAAGAAATGTATTTAATGCAACTGTGGTTTTTTTTGCTTTTTTCATGTGTTTATTTTTTTTATTGTAAATCATTTCTTGCCACTGTATGTATGTCTAGAGAGATATATACATACAGGGTAAGAAATGATAGTGTTGTAAAAGCTTGATTTGCAGTATTGTAAATGATTTTGGCTATGCTGCTATGCATAGATGTGTGTTAAATGTATTTTATAATTAGATAGATGTAATTTTTGAGCTTCTATGCTGTACTTTAGGTTATGGTGAGGCTTGCTTTAGTATATTGTAATTGTTGGTGTCCTATTTTGTATGATGGTAACTTGTTCTCTGTAACGGTTGCTATAGTTAATTGTGTAATTGGTATGGATGCTATTTTAATTGTTTTGGGATGTAATTCATGTATGTTAATTGATTGATGGTGACTTTATTGGATTACATTGTATAGTTCTTTTGATGTAATGCTATTTTATTTGGAATATTGTATTGTTAACATTGATTTGCAACGTCTACATGTAGCTTACATTTTATGCCGCATGTATACAATGTAAATGCAATGTTTTAAGTGGCATTTGATGCTTTGGATTGGCATTTGATGCTTTCGATTGAATTACTACATTTGATTTGTTTAGGAAATAGCATTGTATTTCATTGAGGATGTTATGGATAAGTGGTATTTTTATTGGAGCATGTTTTTGTTAACCCGGAGACATTTATTTGTATATTGGTTCATCATGTGTGTATATATATATGTGTATATACAGTGGTCGACAAATCACCAAAAAATCTACTCGCCCAACAAAAAAATCTACTCGCCACCTAGTACCAAACGTGTGATGCCTGGGCCAATAGGAGCTCGCGACAATGTTAAATCCACTCGCCCGGGGCGAGGAAATGTATAGGTTTGTCGAACACTGTGTATATATATATATATATATATATATATATATATATATATATATATATATATATATATATATATATATATATATATATATATATATATATATATATATATATATATATATATATATATATATATATGTATATATATTGGTTTTTTTTATTTTTATTGTATTTTTTCATGATGAAGCCACTGTACAAAGGAATATGTGAAGGGTGGGTATGTGGCCAGGATGGCTTAACCCCTTCATTACCTTTGCGGTTAGTATTCTATAAGGTGATGATGATATGTGAATGTCATTGCAATGTATTGGCTATGTATTATTTTGGCAACGGAACACAATCATGATGATGGCGATGGGGCCTTCTTATTGAAGAGGTTAGTAGAATTTCCTTTATTTTACTATGCTAGTTAATGTGTATAATAATGGCCAAATAATGTATTATCCCTATGTGGATAATAGTTATTTGGCACATTATTGTACTGTATGTGCTGGGGGAGGGGTATTGGCTCCAAGGGTATGTGGTAGGACTCCCCTGTGGGTAGTGGGTGAGGGTGGTTAGGCCTCAGGGAGTGGGGGGTTAGTGGGGGAGGGTATGTGGGTGATGGTGGGTTAACCCCTTAATAACTGTGGCGGTTAATAACCGCTATGGTGATTAAGGGGTTAGGGGACATTACATTGGATGTTTTCATTCTTGTGTCTGTTTTGCAGAAGCGGATGGGGCATGGGCAGGATGAAGATGAGGATGGCCTTCATCGTGGCAGCCGGACATGGGTGAGTGCTATATGTATTTAATGTCATTATTGTTCCGTATGTATTTTAAATGGACAACGGCACTATTATCCATTTGTGGATAATAGTAATGTTGCCCATTACTGTATTGTATGTTGTGTATTGCTGCTATGTATATTGGGGGCATTTGTCCCCAATAAATATGCTATTATGCGTTAACCCCTTCATTGCCTTAGCGGCTATACGCTATGGTAATGAAGCAGCATTAATGTATTTTAATAATATTGTGCGGGAGCAGGGGGTCCCCTGAGCTGAACCGCATTGATTTGTGGCTCAGAGACCCCCTGCTTCCTGAGTTACAGGCCCCGGTTTAGGGCATCGGTTACAGTGTCGACGCCATGTTTATCGCGGGCACGTAGCATATGGGACGCTATAAACATGGCGGCGACACTGCCCACCCGATCACTCATACCGGGGCCTGTAACTCGGGAAGCAGGGGGTCCCTGGTCCACAAAGCAATGCGGTTCAGCTTGGGGGACCCCCTGCTCACTGTACAGTATTATTAAAAAAATATTCATGCTGCTTCGTTACCATAGCAGATAGCTGCAAAGGTAAGGAACGAGTCTTTATTGATATGGGTGTTTTAGTCATAGTGTAGATGTGCAGAGGGTCTCCGGAGCTGACCCGCTTTGGTTTTAGGTCCGGGGACCCCCTGCTTCCCGAGATACAGGCCCCTTTATGGGGTGCCGGTATCCCTCTGCTTTGTTTACATTCCGCGGTCACGTGATCGGGACCTTCAAATGCAGAGGGATACCAGCACCTCATAAAGGGGCCTGTATCTCGGGACGCAGGGGGTTCCCGGACCTGAAACCAATGCGGTTCAGCTCCGGAGACCCCCTGCACATCTACACTATGAATAAAAATGGTTTTAAAAATAATTTTTATTGTGCTGATGTTTGCGCCGTGAGAGCAGCGGATCTCTCTCTGCCGCAAACACAACTCGGCAGGGGACGGCTTCTCGGCAGTTTCTCACCAGGCAGCCGTCTCGCCACCGATTACTAGCCATTTCATCAAATGGTGGTGGCTAATTCATTCGCCAGGGATTCGCCCCTTACAGCATACAGCCAGTTTAACACGCCAAAAACATGGCTAATTGCTAAACTGGCTAATGCATTTTTCCGCTGCTTACTGCATGAGGCCCTAAGTTCTAATAATGGAACGTAGCAGTCGCAGCTGGTATTGCAAGCTGATTTTTAGTTCCAGGACGTTTTAGTACTATCCCCTGGTCAAAAAGAGTCCAAGTTTTCAGGAGAGAAGGGAGCGGTGGCGAGTGGGACTTCACACCGATTTGGGAACCAGAGGATTTCGGTCTAAGTCCTGGTCAGGATGACATTCTTATTTAGGGTTCCCTGCACCTAGAACAGTCTTGTTTTCGACCCCCAGTAGGTGTCCTTTTTGTCTGTATTTTGTGTTTCACTGTGTGTGTGCTTATTCCTGTGAATAAACTACAATTTATTTCATTATCTTGTTTTGCTCAATGAATTATCCTGGTAAAAAGGTGTAAATAACCTGCTCTCCCGTGACAATAGAGCGGACAGGAAAACAGACGGTTTAACAGCAGGAAGTATTTACAGTACGTGCAATTACCACTTGAGCGTTAAATCAAAGATAAACATAGATATAGTACTAAATAGTAACGCCGACAAGCAGCAGATCCAAGCGGAGATAAATTGTCAGCTCCAGGTTGTGTGCACTCATAAGCCTATGTAGCATAAATGTGATGAGTCATGTAACTGTCAAAATTCCATCTCTCTCGTGTAGATATAGCACTGTAATGTGTAGGAGCCATGGCAACGGAAGGCCCGACGCCCTCACACCACACTCCAGGCCCACACCAGTGTGTGTGTGTGTGTAGGTGATGTGTGTATGTAGGTGGTGTGTGTGTGTGTGTGTGTGTGTGTGTGTGTGTGTGTGTGTGTGTGTGTGTGTGTGTGTGTGTGTGTGTGTGTGTGTGTGTCTGTAGGTGTTGTGTATGTGTAGATAGTGTGGTGTGTGTATGTAGGTGGGGTACGTATGTGATGTGTGTATGTGTAGGTGGTGTGTGTGTGTATAGGTGATGTGTGTGTGTGTGTATAGGTGATGTGTGTGTGTGTGTGTGTGTGTGTGTGTGTGTGTGTGTGTGTGTGTGCGCGCGCAGCTGGTATGTGTGGGTAGTAAATAGAAAAGGTAACATACTTCTACCATAAAATGAACACATTAATAATTCAAACTTAGAACAAATGAATAATTGATTATTAAAAACCCGGGAGGGTGGGGGAGTCCGTGAGCGCGTTTCGCTGACTGTGCAACCTTCGGCGGAATGCACTGTTCCTCGTGGCCCTCCAGTGGCCAACAGTCTAGATACCGTAGCCCCCTGTGGCATTAATGGAAGACCGTAATGTGACAGTGAGGGGGTAACCAGGCTCTTAATAAAAGGTCAAGCCCTGTTTTGGTTACCTCTGATCCGAATAATAGGGTTCAAGAGTGTCAGCTCTTGAGCCCAACAACTGTACATGTATCATGTGTATTTTGCGATAATAAAGAATTTTCGTGTTTTTCCCTTGCCGGGCCTGCCAGCGAGCAGGGATTACTGGGCTATGAGTTTCACAGGGGGGTTTGCAGAGGAATTGTTGTCAGAATGTGCCTAGGAGGTCGGGGTCCGGAGTATTCGGTTCCCATAAAAATGTACCCGGGACTCATGCCCGATTCTCGGATACATGTAGGCACATTGTCCCGGCAATACCTCCCCTTGAAAACGCTTGCGTGACTCACCGCTAGCGTTCCCTGCTTCAGCATAGCCCAGAAAGGTAAATGCAAAGAGTCCCTGTAACTATGAGGGGTCCCTAAGTTAAGGGGGATACCCAGTTAATGCCCAGGAAGCCCAGAACCTGTATTGGGGATCATGGACACTCCAACCATAGATAAGGTTGTGAGGAGACTCTTAGAGTCCAGTCCAAGTCTCTTAGATAGAGTGTGGGGAATAAAGGCTAGAAGGAAATAACGTCCATCCTTCTGTTCTATTCCCCATACCCAGAGTCTTAGGATGAAGTAAAAGTATGTTTTATTAATATTGGGTTTAAAATTGTACGTACTTTTGTGCACAGGGGATGGACAATCTAACTTATGAGGAGACGCTAGCTAAATTAGATTTGTTTACATTAGAAAAGAGACGTCTAAGAGGGGATATGATAACTATATACAAATATATTCAGGGACAATACAAGGAGCGTTCAAAAGAACTATTCATCCCACGGGCAGTACAAAGGACTCGGGGCCATCCCTTAAGGCCAAAGGAAAGGAGAATTCACCAGCAACACAGGAAAGGGTTCTTTACAGTAAGGGCAGTTACAGTGTGGGATTCATTACCCATGGAGACTGTGATGGCAGATACTTTTTAAAAAGGAAAGGTATACATGGATATACCCAATAAGTAAACGTGGGAAGGATGGTGATCCAGGGAGTAATCCGATTGCCAATATTTGGAGTCAGGAATTAATTTATTTCCCCCATTATGAGATACTGTATCCGTGGGTAATGTGTCACTGGAGGTTTTTTTTGTTTGCCTTCCCCTGGATCAATAAGTAATTATAGATATAGGATAAAGTATCTGTTGTCTAAAGTTAGGATAGGTTGAACTTGATGGACGCACGTCTTTTTTCAACCTCATCTACTATGTAACTATAGTTTGTAGCTATAGGCAAACCCCGGTTTAAGGACACTCACTTTAAGTACACTCGCGAGTAAGGACATATCGCCCAATAGGCAAACGGCAGCTCACGCATGCGCCTGTCAGCACTTCCTGAACAGCAATACCGGCTCCCTACCTGTACCAAAGCTGTGCGCAAGCGGGGAGACTATAGAGCCTGTTACAAATGCGTTATTTATATCAGTTATGCACGTATATGATGATTGCAGTACAGTACGTGCATCGATAAGTGGGGAAAAGGCAGTGCTTCACTTTAAGTACATTTTCGCTTTATATACATGCTCCGGTCCCATTGTGTACGTTAATGCGGGGTATGCCTGTAACTATGTGATTTTGTAAATTGGGCATCAAGAGGCAATTGCAGGACCTAACCTCATAAGGTATTTTAGGCAAGAGTTCCTCTTTCTTACAGTACCGTATTTACTGTTGTACATGCTCTGTTATTTTTTTGATTACCAAGTGTACTGTATTACTACTGTGAAGCGCTATGTACATTAACGGCGCTATATAAATAAAGACATACAATACATATGTTTGCCTGACGTATCATTCTTTCAAACAGTTGTTAAATGTAAATACTTCCTTATCTGTAGCACGCAGCCTGAAATTATGCATTATTCTGTATTTAATTTGCACGGCTATGCATTGTTGTGTATTGGGTTACTTAGCATCCATAGGGAGAGGGAAAAACCAGGCCGCCACCTCTGACTGTTTCCCGGTGAATGCCGGTTTGGTACTGTATATCTGAACCCATGGGTCGGTCTGAAGAAGAGACCGTGAACCTGAAACGTGACTGAGTTTTGTACCTGCTCCTGATATGACTTGAATTCGTACGTCACCTTGGTACACGCAGTACCTGTCTTCCTCCCCTTATTAACTTCACTGACATTGGGGGGGACCCATATCAGGAATACTGCACCCCAGAATTACCCAGCAGAATGGGTTTATAAGCATTGGGGTATTGGCCACTTTAACCCTATTACAAATTATTCCCCCCACTCCTCAGCTCCAAATATCAATCACATTCCCCAGATAGCAGGCAGGGCACCCTCACTAATACTCACAAGGAGAGGCAGGAGGAAGGCTTGGCAATACTTACTGTAGCACTTATAATAATCTATTCTAAACCCCACACACCTGTGTCAGGGCCTCTGTCTGGGAATCCTGTCTCTAACCCCACACACCTGTGTCAGTGTATACAAACCTCTGTGTGAGTCCTGTCTCTAACCCCACGCACCTGTGTCAGTGTATACACACCTCTGTGTGAGTCCTGTCTCTAACCCCACACACCTGTGTCAGTGTATACACACCTCTGTGTGAGTCCTGTCTCTAACCCCACGCACCTGTGTCAGTGTATACACACCTCTGTGTGAGTCCTGTCTCTAACCCTACACACCTGTGTCAGTGTATACACACCTCTGTGTGAGTCCTGTCTCTAACCCCACGCACCTGTGTCAGTGTATACAAACCTCTGTGTGAGTCCTGTCTCTAACCCCACGCACCTGTGTCAGTGTATACACACCTCTGTGTGAGTCCTGTCTCTAACCCTACACACCTGTGTCAGTGTATACACACCTCTGTGTGAGTCCTGTCTCTAACCCCACACACCTGTGTCAGTGTATACACACCTCTGTGTGAGTCCTGTCTCTAACCGCACGCACCTGTGTCAGTGTATACACACCTCTGTGTGAGTCCTGTCTCTAACCCCACACACCTGTGTCAGTGTATACACACCTCTGTGTGAGTCCTGTCTCTAACCCCACACCTGTGTCAGGATCTCTGTCTTGGAATCCTGTCTCTAACCCCACACACCTGTGTCAGTGTATACAAACCTCTGTGTGAGTCCTGTCTCTAACCCCACGCACCTGTGTCAGTGTATACACACCTCTGTGTGAGTCCTGTCTCTAACCCCACGCACCTGTGTCAGTGTATACACACCTCTGTGTGAGTCCTGTCTCTAACCCCACACCTGTGTCAGTGTATACACACCTCTGTGTGAGTCCTGTCTCTAACCCCATGCACCTGTGTCAGTGTATATACACCTCTGTGTGAGTCCTGCCTCTAACCCCACGCACCTGTGTCAGTGTATATACACCTCTGTGTGAGTCCTGCCTCTAACCCCACGCACCTGTGTCAGTGTATACACACCTCTGTGTGAGTCCTGTCTCTAACCCCACACACCTGTGTCAGTGTATACACACCTCTGTGTGAGTCCTGTCTCTAACCCCACACACCTGTGTCAGTGTATACACACCTCTGTGTGAATCCTGTCTCTAACCCTACACACCTGTGTCAGTGTATACACACCTCTGTGTGAGTCCTGCCTCTAACCCCATGCACATGTGTCAGTGTATACACACCTCTGTGTGAGTCCTGTCTCTAACCCCACACACCTGTGTCAGTGTATACACACCTCTGTGTGAGTCCTGTCTCTAACCCTACACACCTGTGTCAGTGTATACACACCTCTGTGTGAGTCCTGCCTCTAACCCCATGCACCTGTGTCAGTGTATACACACCTCTGTGTGAGTCCTGCCTCTAACCCCACGCACCTGTGTCAGTGTATACACACCTCTGTGTGAGTCCTGTCTCTAACCCCACACACGTGTCAGTGTATACACACCACTGTGTGAGTCCTGCCTCTAACGCCATGCACCTGTGTCAGTGTATACACACCTCCGTGTGAGTCCTGTCACTAACCCAACACACCTGTGTCAGTGTATACACACCTCTGTGTGAGTCCTGCCTCTAACCCCATGCACCTGTGTCAGTGTATACACACCTCTGTGTGTGAGTCCTGTCTCTAACCCAACACACCTGTGTCAGTGTATACACACCTCTGTGTGAGTCCTGCCTCTAACCCCATGCACCTGTGTCAGTGTATACACACCTCTGTGTGAGTCCTGTTTCTAACCCCACACACCTGTGTCAGTGTATACACACCTCTGTGTGAGTCCTGTCTCTAACCCCACGCACCTGTGTCAGTGTATACACACCTCTGTGTGTGAGTCCTGTCTCTAACCCCACACACCTGTCAGTGTATACACACCTCTGTGTGAGTCCTGTCTCTAACCCCACGCACCTGTGTCAGTGTACACACACCTCTGTGTGAGTCCTGTCTCTAACCCCACGCACCTGTGTCAGTGTATACACACCTCTGTGTGAGTCCTGTCTATAACCCCACACACCTGTGTCAGTGTATACACACACCTCTGTGTGAGTCATGTCTCTAACCCCACGCACCTGTGTCAGTGTATACACACCTCTGTGTGAGTCCTGCCTCTAACCCCACACACCTGTGTCAGAGTATACACACCTCTGTGTGAGTCCTGTCTCTAACCCCACGCACCTGTGTCAGTGTATACACACCTCTCTGTGAGTCCTGTCTCTAACCCCACACACCTATGTCAGTGTATACACACACCTCTGTGTGAGTCCTGTCTCTAACCGCACACACCTGTGTCAGTGTATACACACCTCTGTGTGAGTCCTGTCTCTAACCCCACACACCTGTCAGTGTATACACCTCTGTGTGAGTCCTGTTTCTAACCCCACACACCTGTGTCAGTCTATATACACACCTCTGTGTGAGTCCTGTCTCTAACACCATGCACCTGTGTCAGTGTATACACACCTCTGTGTGAGTCCTGTCTCTAACCCCACACACCTGTGTCAGTGTATACACCTCTGTGTGAGTCCTGTCTCTAACCCCACGCACCTGTGTCAGTGTATAAACACCTCTGTGTGAGTCCTGTCTCTAACCCCACGCACCTGTGTCAGTGTATAAACACCTCTGTGTGAGTCCTGTCTCTAACCCCACACACCTGTGTCAGTGTATACACACCTCTGTGTGAGTCCTGTCTCTAACCCCACACACCTGTGTCAGTGTATACACACCTCTGTGTGAGTCCTGTCTCTAACCCCACACACCTGTGTCAGTGTATACACACCTCTGTGTGAGTCCTGTCTCTAACCCTACACACCTGTGTCAGTGTATACACCTCTGTGTGAGTCCTGTCTCTAACCCCACACACCTGTGTCAGTGTATACAGTACACACCTCTGTGTGAGTCCTGTCTCTAACCCCACGCACCTGTGTCAGTGTATACACACCTCTGTGTGAGTCCTGTCTCTAACCCCACACACCTGTGTCAGTGTATACACACACCTCTGTGTGAGTCCTGTCTCTAACCCCACACACCTCTGTGTGAGTCCTGTCTCTAACCCCACGCACCTGTGTCAGTGTATACACACCTCTGTGTGAGTCCTGTCTCTAACCCCACACACCTGTGTCAGTGTATACACACCTCTGTGTGAGTCCTGTCTCTAACCGCACGCACCTGTGTCAGTGTATACACACCTCTGTGTGAGTCCTGTCTCTAACCCCACACACCTGTGTCAGTGTATACACACCTCTGTGTGAGTCCTGTCTCTAACCCCACGCACCTGTGTCAGTGTATACACACCTCTGTGTGAGTCCTGTCTCTAACCCCACACACCTGTGTCAGTGTATACACCTCTGTGTGAGTCCTGTCTCTAACCCCACGCACCTGTCAGTGTATACACCTCTGTGTGAGTCCTGTCTCTAACCCCACGCACCTGTGTCAGTGTATAAACACCTCTGTTTGAGTCCTGTCTCTAACCCCACACACCGGTCAGTGTATACACACCTCTGTGTGAGTCCTGACTCTAACCCCACACACCTGTGTCAGTGTATACACACCTCTGTGTGAGTCCTGTCTCTAACCACACACACCTGTGTCAGTGTATACACACCTCTGTGTGAGTCCTGTCTCTAACCCTACACACCTGTGTCAGTGTATACACCTCTGTGTGAGTCCTGTCTCTAACCCCACGCACCTGTGTCAGTGTATACACACCTCTGTGTGAGTCCTGTCTCTAAGCCCACACACCTCTGTGTGAGTCCTGTCTCTAACCCCACGCACCTGTGTCAGTGTATACACACCTCTGTGTGAGTCCTGTCTCTAACCCCACACACCTGTGTCAGTGTATACACACCTCTGTGTGAGTCCTGTCTCTAACCCCACACACCTGTGTCAGTGTATACACACCTCTGTGTGAGTCCTGTCTCTAACCCCACGCACCTGTGTCAGTGTATACACACCTCTGTGTGAGTCCTGCCTCTAACCCCACGCACCTGTGTCAGTGTATACACACCTCTGTGTGAATCCTGTCTCTAACCCTACACACCTGTGTCAGTGTATACACACCTCTGTGTGAGTCCTGTCTCTAACCCCACACACCTGTGTCAGTGTATACACACCTCTGTGTGAGTCCTGTCTCTAACCCCACACACCTGTGTCAGTGTATACACACCTCTGTGTGAGTCCTGTCTCTAACCCCACACACCTGTGTCAGTGTATACACACCTCTGTGTGAGTCCTGTCTCTAACCCCACGCACCTGTGTCAGTGTATACACACCTCTGTGTGAGTCCTGACTAACCGCCCATCAGCATCCTCACCTTTCAAGGGATAACATTCCAAGGTTGCCAGGACAACCCTGACTGGACCAGCATCTTACTCACACACACACACACAGCATTACACACACACAGCATTACACACACAGGCTGGAAAAAAAATCTTTTCTGGCGCTGAGATGTGGTAGAGATGAGTGGATTTTTGATTTCTTCTGATGAGCAATGACCTCAGGAAAAGGAGAAAGAAAAAGACAAGACATGCAGGGGACCTGCAATAGTGTATTACCCAAGGGATAACCGGATGATTACAAAGAAGGAGCAATTTATTATTAAAATATCGTGGTTAAAAACCATGGATAACAATTAATAAACATTTAATGAACATACATTGATATTAATAAAATAAAATAATTAATGAACTGGTGCCTAAGCACTGTCCACACTTGAATAGTTAGGAACAATGTCCAGCAGTCCTGTTCTTTGCTCCGCCTGATCTAAAATTGGAAACCTACTCACCACAGGTAAGTAGTATATAAGCAGTGTATAAGCACTTGGTGCTGGTGGTCTTGGCCTCTGATGTCGCCGTCCGCCTTGTGATATATTCGCATCTGCTGCCGGGGATCTGTTTCTGTGTTCCTGTGAGCGCTGCTTCGTGGAATACACCCGATCTCCTCGGCGTGATGACGTCACCTGTATTGGTCCTCGGCTACGGTGGCTCAGCGGTACCACCAGACCTTCCTACGCGTTTCGAAAGTACGAATGGCGTCTCTCTTCGTCCCTGAATATGGTCTTAAACCCTACCGAGGATAGATCAACCACGATGGGTCCCCCCCGTACAATCTACTCCCAGATCAAGGGGAAAAGGTTTAGGGGAATCATAAATGAATTTTCACTAGTGGACGTGTGGAGATCCCAACATCAGGGCCAGAGAGACTATACCTTTTTCTCAGCTCCTCACCAGACTTACTCTCGAATAGACTATTTATTGACCACAAAAAACGTGATGGCGGCAGCCATTGAATCAGATATTGGCTCACTCACCTGGTCGGATCATGCCCCAATCACCTTAACACTATCACTCCCCTTTGAAAAAACAACAAGCTACTCCTGGAGACTTAATGATTCGCTATTAAACCACCCAGAGATAGAAAGAGAAATTAGAGCCTCACTTAAGGACTATTTCTTTTTCAACGCAAGAACAGTCTCCTCTCCAGCAATCCTATGGGAAGTCCATAAGGCAAACATCAGAGGGAAATTCATTTCCATCGCCTCCCATAGGAAAAAAGCCCGCCTAACACAAATCAAGGAACTTACAGATAGCATTAAAACCATAGCACAAGCCCATAAGGCCAACCCTACAAAGAAATTATATAAAACGCTGGTTACAGCTAGAACAAAACTTAGGCAGATTCAGCTGGAGGATGTGGAAAAGGCCCTCAAATGGACAAACCAAAACTCTATTACGACAAGGGAAACAAGGCTGATAGACTCTTAGCAAGTAAACTAAGAGGTCATTGCTCATCAGAAGAAATCAAAAATCCACTCATCTCTACCACACCTCAGCGCCAGAAAAGATTTTTTTTCCAGCCTTCACTCCATCTCTGGGTAGAAGATACCAGAAATATCTTTTAAAGGCAGCTCCTTGACTACCTACTGGACTCTTTATCAAAGGTTTTTTAATTCCATTATTGTCATTGCACCAGCGCTGAGTACACACCTATTATTTTAATTACACACACTCAGCATTACACACACTCAGCATTACACACACTCAGCATTACACACACTCAGCATTACACACACTCAGCATTACACACACTCAGCATTACACACACTCAGCATTACACACACTCAGCATTACACACACTCAGCATTACACACACGCAGCATTACACACACGCAGCATTACACACACGCAGCATTACACACACGCAGCATTACACACACGCAGCATTACACACACGCAGCATTACACACACGCAGCATTACACACACGCAGCATTACACACACGCAGCATTACACACACGCAGCATTACACACACGCAGCATTACACACACTCAGCATTACACACACTCAGCATTACACACACGCAGCATTACACACACTCAGCATTACACACCGTCCACACCAGGTATGGCATCGGCCCCCCCGAAACTGTAAGTACATTATCCCTACAAGCGTGGCATCTGCGTTCCCTGGAACCACGCCCCATGCGCAGGCAATCCCTGAGTCCCCAGAGTCCTGAAAACCTAATCAATGACACTAAGCTGTGCTTAAGGACTGAAGCGAGAGTGACACTAGCTATCCCCCATCCCTACAAGTTCAAAATTGCTAGGAGTTTATAGAAGTGCACCCCCTATCCCACCCCTACCCGTTTCCCTCCTGTCCCCACTCCCCCCCCCCCCACCCAGCCCCCTACATTTCCCCCCCCCTCTCTCCCCCCCCCAGTCTATCCATAACAACCCCCCCCTTCCCCTCCCCGCCCCCGTACTCCTTCACCCCCCCTCCCTACCCCCCCCCCCCTTACTAACCTAAAACGGAATCACAGCAAGAATCGCTGAATCCGGAGCTTTCCCCCAACTCCTGCCATTCCAACAGACAGACCGAGAACAGAGATGAAACGAAGGCGCTAAAGAAGAACCAGCAGGTTCCAGTAACATCCGTTGCGGTCGGTGTCTTGCCTGATCGACACTGTATTATCACAAGCGTACCATATGTTAAAAGCCAGGCATCGACTATGCTGACTCAATTGTACTCACCGTCAGACACCCACCCAAAAAGCGGGCCCCGCCCCCCCTCCCTTCCCCTCTCCCCCCTTCCTTGTCCCCCCCCTTGCCCCCCGCGTGCCCTCCCCCCCCCCCCCCCCCGGCCTGCCCCGAGGTACACTCGGGTCCCCTCCCCTGCGCTCCCACTACTAAACCGCGGCAAGTAATATAACATACAGCCTGACAGAGGGAATACATGTGGCCAGGACAACCGCCAGGAAACACGTGGTGATAAAAACAAAGCGTTATACCAAAGGCATACTATGTACGTAAGTCAATGGACCCACACTGTAATGATAAGCGCATGTATTATCAGAAATGTACCCAGGCAGGAGGTTCCCTCCCCCCTCTCCCCCCCCACCTTCTCCGGGCCCCCCTCCCCCCCCTCCACCCACCTGAGACACCCACCCCCCCCCCGCCTCCAATCCCCGCAGTGGCAGAGCCCAAACAGCACGAAAGGGACAGTACCTGAGAACCATCGCGATCCCACACGTACAACTTCGATGTGACTCACTGTCCCCATACTGAAGACATAAATATAGGCACTACTGGAAATCAACCCAGACGGGAGCTCCCCCCTTCCCCCCCATTTCTTCCCGCCCCGCTCCCCCCCCCTACACCAGGTAGAGACGCTCCCCCCTCCCCCCCCTCCACTCCATTCCCTTACTCTGACCTTCTTAACGCATGCACACAGAATATCTCCCCCCCCCAGCACCCCCGTGGCGGCCCCCCCTCCCCTCCCCCAATTTCAACAAATGTACTAATATATATATATGTATGTATAATATGCATTGAGCTTCATACCTCAGCAAAAGATGGGGTAAATATGAAATGTGAAATATGGTTTGCATCTGACTAACTAAAGATCCGGACCTGCCTCCCTCTTTCCCCTCCCACTTACTTTCCCCTCCCCCTCCTCCCCTCTGTCCCCCCCCCCCCAGCCCTCCACCTCCTCAGCCCTCCTCCTCGCCGCACTGCTCTTTCCTCTCCCACGGCTCCCCCCCCCCTCCGCTTTACATTCTGACACCTGGCCAAAAATCCCTTCCCCCCCTCCCCCACCCATCACTCCCCTTCCCACCCTCTCCCCCCCTTCCCCCCTCCTCCCCCCCCCCTTTTTTCCACCCCCTCCTCCCCCCCTCTTGGTCCCCCCCCATCCCTCTCCCCCCTTCACATATCTACCCGTAACCAAGGGTCGAGGGGTCGAATTGCAACATATGCAGCAGAGGGCCAGGACCTCCCTGTTGCGCTCCGGACCCACCCCAGAACGGGCAAATTTGTCCGAATGCCCTAACCCTAATATCACTTTAGGACCTGTACAAGGCCTAATCCTACTTCTCTTCCATCTGCTGACCCTGTCCCAGCAGATCTTCCCCCCCCTCCCCCCCTCCTCTGCCCCCCCCCTCCCCTTGGCAGCTCAACAGCAAACCGCAAAAGACCAATAAAGAAGTTACACCTTTCACCCACCAAACCCATAGACGAAACTATGTCACACTCCCAGGAAACAGGAGCAAGGTCTCAACTAGTGGGAAAGCTGAGACCCCGAGTCCACGACCCACAAAAATAAAATATTAGAATGGCAAATACAGCCCCGATTAAAGTGAGATCCTTAAACGTCAAAGGGTTGCAAAACAACATGAAGCGGAGATTGGCCCTTCAGGACATGAAAAAATCAGGGGGGGACATCATATTCTTACAGGAGACACACTTCACATCTCAAGACCCCCCAAATTTATTCAAAAAATTGTTCCCAACAAGCTTTTTTGCTTCATTTAGTAGTAAAAAGAGGGGTGTGGCTATCCTAATCAGACAAGGCACCCCATTCAATCATGTCAAAACGACAGCGGACCCAGAGGGTAGATTCCTGGTGGTATATGGCTCCTTAGCGGGCTCGGCAATTGCCCTGATAAATGTATACGCCCCAAACGAGAACCAAACAGAATTTCTCCAAGCTGTTCTCGAGGGCGTAGACCCGGAATATCTATCATCGATGATAGTAGGGGGAGACCTAAATATGGTCTTAAACCCTACCGAGGATAGATCAACCACGATGGGTCCCCCCCGTACAATCTACTCCCAGATCAAGGGGAAAAGGTTTAGGGGAATCATAAATGAATTTTCACTAGTGGACGTGTGGAGATCCCAACATCAGGGCCAGAGAGACTATACCTTTTTCTCAGCTCCTCACCAGACTTACTCTCGAATAGACTATTTATTGACCACAAAAAACGTGATGGCGGCAGCCATTGAATCAGATATTGGCTCACTCACCTGGTCGGATCATGCCCCAATCACCTTAACACTATCACTCCCCTTTGAAAAAACAACAAGCTACTCCTGGAGACTTAATGATTCGCTATTAAACCACCCAGAGATAGAAAGAGAAATTAGAGCCTCACTTAAGGACTATTTATTTTTCAACGCAAGAACAGTCTCCTCTCCAGCAATCCTATGGGAAGTCCATAAGGCAAACATCAGAGGGAAATTCATTTCCATCGCCTCCCATAGGAAAAAAGCCCGCCTAACACAAATCAAGGAACTTACAGATAGCATTAAAACCATAGCACAAGCCCATAAGGCCAACCCTACAAAGAAATTATATAAAACGCTGGTTACAGCTAGAACAAAACTTAGGCAGATTCAGCTGGAGGATGTGGAAAAGGCCCTCAAATGGACAAACCAAAACTCTATTACGACAAGGGAAACAAGGCTGATAGACTCTTAGCAAGTAAACTAAGAGGGGTGCAAAAGAGATCTCAAATAACAGCTATCAAAAGTAAATCTGGCGAGATACAATATAGTGACAAGAAAATTGCAGAGGAATTTACAAAATACTATACTGAGTTATATAATTTAAGATCTAAAATTGACCGCCCCGTACCAATAACCGTAGAGGCCATAACACAATATTTGAACAAATGTCAACTCCCCACTTTAACGGAGGAGGAAAACACAGTCCTCAATGCTGAGATTACAAAAGAGGAACTGGAGGAGGCAGTCAAATCACTAAAGATCACTAAGTCTCCTGGCCCTGATGGTTTCACCAACGTCTACTATAAAAGATTCTTGCCCACACTATCTAAGCATCTTCTAAAAACATTTAACTATTTCATGGAAGGGAATCATATTCCCACATCAATGTCTTTAGCCAACCTGGCCATCATACATAAGGAAGGCAGAGACCCGATGCAGTGTGGAAGCTATCGTCCAATCTCCCTCCTCAACAGTGATCTCAAATTATATAGCAAAATTTTAGCAAACAGACTAAATCCCATCTTGCCGAGATTAATTAATATTGACCAAGTCGGATTTGTCAAGGGCAGACAAGCCTCGGATAACACTCAGAAGATAATTAACATCATCGAACATGTACACCTCACAGGGACCAAAGCACTTTTGTTAAGCCTAGATGCAGAGAAGGCGTTCGATAGAATAAACTGGCAATTCCTGGACCAAACTATGCGCAAATTTGGCTTCAAAGACGCATACCTAGAGGGGGTCCGTAGATTATACCAAAACCCATCAGCAACGGTAAAACTACAAGAGGGCAATAACCAGAGGTTTGAGGTCACCAATGGTACTCGACAGGGATGCCCCTTATCTCCTCTCCTCTTTGCACTAACCATAGAACCGCTGGCATCAGCAATACGACTCAATAGAGATATCCAAGGAATAGAAATTGGACACAGGCAGCACAAAATCTCCCTATTCGCGGACGATGTCATCCTCACCTTTTCCAAACCCCAAATCTCCCTGCCCAACCTCCAAAAAGAGCTCCGAGACTTTGGACAAATCTCGGGATATAAGATAAATAACGACAAATCGGAGGCCCTGAACCTCAGCCTGCCGGAGCCAGAGGTGGAACTCCTCAAATTAAATTTTAACTATCGTTGGAGCTCCTCTTGTATGAAATACTTGGGAGTTAAGATATCGAGGACCTACCAAACACTATACCAATATAACTATCCGGCCCTGTTCAAAAAAATTAAGCAAGACTTAGATAAATGGGGAGGATTCCAGATATCATGGATCGGGAGGATGATCTCGGTCAAAATGAACATACTCCCTAGGTTACTATACTACTTCCAGACCCTCCCGGTTCCCATCCCTGGCTCAGAATTAAAAAACATTCAAAAATTAATCTTCCACTTTATCTGGCAAGGCAAAAAGCCTAGAGTCGCCAAAACGGTCCTCTTGGCTTCAAGGGGAAGAGGAGGACTAGGAGTTCCAGACGTAACAAGATACTACCTAGCCGCACAACTACGGCAGGCAGTGGTATGGAACGCTAGCCCAAAACAATACTGTTGGCTAGGTATAGAAACACATTATGCCGGGACGCCTTCACTACCAGCTTGCCTTTGGTCCATGAGCAGGGAAGACATGCTAAACAACAAATTCAAACTAGGCCCGATGAGACACACTTGGGAGACCTGGACGAAATGCAGATATAAATTTAAGCTCACGACACCTCGCTCCCAACTCATACCAATCTACGAAAATCCTAAATTTCCACCTGGATGTGAGCCCAGACAATTTGATCAACTTGAAACCAAAAATATTAGAGCAATTGTCGACCTCCTGAGCTTCGGGGAGTTCCTGAGTTACCAAAACTTACAAACCAAATATGAGATAGTAGGGCTGAATGTTTTCAAATACCTACAAATTCGGCACTTTACCCAAACATTATCCCCAACGTTGGAATTTCCCCCTCTCACTGGCTTTGAACGGCTCTGCAGGGAGTCCGGCCACCAGAAAGGTCTAATAACTCAAATTTGTGCAGAACTGGAGAGAGCCTCAGAAGCTCCCACACATGACTATATGCTGCATTGGGCAGCAGAATTGGATATCGTTATAGACCGAGAGGACTGGGAAAGTATTTGGGAAACAGCTTCAGGAACTTCCATATGTACCACAATAAAAGAGAATATATATAAAATACTGTTTCGCTGGTATCTCACCCCAGCCAAAATTAACCAAATCTACCCCCTGGCCTCAGATCTGTGCTGGAGAGGCTGCAGTCAAAAGGGGGACATGGCCCATATCTGGTGGTCATGTCCAGAAATTCAGAAATACTGGGAAACTATACACAATCTTATAAAAGAGGTCACAGACCTCACAATCCCGGTTGAACCGCTGACCTACCTATTGGCCAGGCCCCTAGAAACACTGGACCGACCAACAAGCAAATTGATCTCCCTCATTCTCACTGCGGCTAGATGTGCGGTGGCAGCCGCCTCGAAGAAAGTGTGTCCCCCCTCCAAACAGACAGTAATAAATAGAATTAACGAAGTAAAGGAAATGGAGAGACTGTCAGCATTTCTGAAACGGTCCACCACTGCCTTCTACAATATTTGGGACCCGTGGTTCACTAGAATGGCCCTGACACACAGAAACGCCATTTAAGGATAGATGTATGAACCACAATGGGGGACGGAGACTAAATGCACATGCCAAGGCGAGGGAGTGGTACAACTACTCCCCTCCCCCCCCTCCCCTCTTTCTTTTCCCCTCCTTCTCTTCCCTTTTCTACTTCAACTCTCGCGTTACCCCGACAGACCCTGGAGGAACAGGGGGACGTCGAGACTTTTCTTTAATATGTTAAAAATTGTGTTAGGCCACAAATGGAATGTCATAGAAAATATGTTAACTGTTATAACTGCCTAATAAAAAAATTGAAACAAAAAAAAAGAAGGGCACTTTCATTCATGACTTTTCATGAAAGTTAATAACAAATCAAATATAACCGTTTTCATGATTTACCCCCAGCCGCACGCACAGCAAAATTCAAAGCGCTAGGACATTCCTAGCCAAAGTTAGCCTACCGCTTCTGGGCTGTGAGCGAGGCCGCTGCAATCCAAAACCTTTTTTCCTTTCTGCGGTCTGCAGGGAAACACTGTTGCAATCTCATGGTTGATACATAACTGTTGCAATACTGATACAATTTCATTCAGGATATTGTTATGGTCCCCTTATGCCTAGCGGGACACACACAGACACTTTTAATACATGTTACAGGGTCGCAGCCATTACTGGGTTGCAGAGCTGACACTCTACATTTTCCCAATATGGCTCAGGGGCACCAAGCCAGGCATAACATCTTTATTTACTGGACTGGGTACCCCTTCACCGTCACAGTAATCTGTTGAATCTAGGCACAAAGTTCATCTTTCCTGTCTTGCCTTCAAATACTTTCTGGGCAAGCTATCCACCTATCTGAACAAGCTCCTCACCCCTACCACACGCAGCACCTATCATCTGAGATCTGACTCCAAAAGACTGTTCATGGTCCCAAGGCTCAACAAAGTATCCGGACGTTCCTCCTTCTCTTACCGTGCACCCCAAAACTGGAACAATCTCCCGAAGACTCTCACATCCACCACCAGTTTAAGTTCTTTCATAACTAAGGCCTCGGCCATATTGCCTTCTTGCTGGCGGAAGCGCGCTGACGCGCGCTCCCACTCAGCACTGAGCCCCTACAGCTGCAATTAGAGCAGCTTTAGTAGGGGCTCACCTGCGCTTGTGGAAGCGCAGGTCTTAGGGGAATTTAAAATTCCCCCGCTTGCCGGCGCGACAGGCCGGTCACGTGAGCGGTTGGCCCGTGACGTCACTGGCCCGCCCCCGGCCAGTGACGTGCCCGCCCCCGGCCCGCCCCCTTACGGCGAGCAGGACAAGCAACCGCAAGGCCAGGGAAAGCACCTTTGTAATTTATATATAGTCTCATTTATTTGGGATGTGTATATTTCATTCTTTGAGATTGTTTGTACATTGTTTATCTTTCAAATTAGAGGCATGTTATAATGTATTATTTCAATGTTCTTAGCATTTATATTCCTCCGCAAGGGTATTGCCTCCATTACATGATGTGATATGTTTATATAATTATTCATACGGATGCTACATGTTACTTTTGTTTTCTTTGTTTTTAATATGTTATTAGTGGTTTTTTGTTTTAATTTTCTGCATGTGTGTTAATTCCATCTAATGCAGGTGTTCTATTGTATACTGCCCGGTTCATTCATGGTTTTTCATAGTGTAATCAAGGTTACCACCCACCACTGTGGCTCATTAGCGTTCTAACCAATGATGATCAAGGGCGGCCTATTTAGATACCCTGCTATGTTGAGAGATTGTACTCTTTGATAAAGTCTCTGCTACGAGACGAAACGCGTCAGAGATGGTCTCTCTGTAATGTGCAGCACCGTGAAATAAAGCCGATTTTATTGTATCCTGACTGAGCTCCGTTTCTGCAGTGACCGCCACCTTTCTACACTACTGTCTCACATTTTAATCTGGTCTGTAACTGTTACATACGCCTATAATATATATTATCTGTATCTGTTACATACGCCTATAATATATATTATCTGTATCTGTAACATACGCCTATAATATATATTATCTGTAACTGTTACATACGCCTATAATATATATTATCTGTAACTGTTACATACGCCTATAATATATATTATCTGTAACTGTTACATACGCCTATAATATATATTATCTGTATCTGTTACATACGCCTATAATATATATTATCTGTATCTGTAACATACGCCTATAATATATATTATCTGTATCTGTTACATACGCCTATAATATATATTATCTGTAACTGTTACATACGCCTATAATATATATTATCTGTAACTGTTACATACGCCTATAATATATATTATCTGTAACTGTTACACACGCCTATAATATATATTATCTGTAACTGTTACATACGCCTATAATATATATTATCTATAACTGTTACATACGCCTATAATATATATTATCTGTAACTGTTACATACGCCTATAATATATATTATCTATAACTGTTACATACGCCTATAATATATATTATCTGTAACTGTTACATACGCCTATAATACTGTATATATTATCTGTAACTGTTACATACGCCTATAATATATATTATCTGTAACTGTAACATACGCCCATAATATATATTATCTGTAACTGTTACATACGCCTATAATATATATTATCTGTAACTGTAACATACGCCCATAATATATATTATCTGTAACTGTAACATACGCCTATAATATATATTATCTGTAACTGTTACCTACGCCTATAATATATATTATCTGTAACTGTTACATGCGCCTATAATATATATTAACTGTAACTGTTACATACGCCTATAATATATATTATCTGTAACTGTTACATACGCCTATAATATATATTATCTGTAACTGTTACATACGCCTATAATATATATTATCTGTAACTGTTACATACGCCTATAATATATATTATCTGTAACTGTTACATGCGCCTATAATATATATTACCTGTAACTGTTACATACGCCTATAATATATATTATCTGTAACTGTTACATACGCCTATAATATATATTATCTGTAACTGTTACATACGCCTATAATATATATTATCTGTAACTGTTACATACACCTATAATATATATTATCTGTAACTGTTACATACGCCTATAATATATATTATCTGTAACTGTTACATACGCATATAATATATATTATCTGTAACTGTTACATACGCCTATAATATATATTATCTGTAACTGTTACATACGCCTATAATATATATTATCTGTAACTGTTACATACGCCTATAATATATATTATCTGTAACTGTTACATACGCTATAATATATATTATCTGTAACTGTTACATACGTCTATAATATATATTATCTGTAACTGTTACATAAGCCTATAATATATATTATCTTTAACTGTGCATGCAATGTCTCGTCTATAATGTATACCCTGTTCACTTAAGTAACTATGTATTTGTAACCATGTAGTGTTTGTAATCACAACTCAATGCCCAGGACATACGTGATAACGAGAGGTAACTCTCACTGTATTACTTCCTGGTAACATATTTTATAAATAAATATATTGACAAATGTTCAAGGAGTGATAAAGACAATCAATCAGAGGAACAGAACACAGACATGATGAATGTACCAATAAAATCTTGTATAGCTGAAACATTGTTGCAGTCATACAGTATTGCTAAACTTTTAGTTGTTGCAACAAGCAAACAGATCATTCTGTGAAACAGTAGAAATGATATGTTGCTCTCAATTTAAATTGTTATATATATATATATATATATGTTGCAACAATTTAAATATATATATATATATATATATATATATATATATATATATATATATATATATATATATATATATATATATATGTATATATATATATATATATATTAAAAAAATATATATATATTATTACAAAAAAATATATAACATATATTACAACACTTGCCTTGGAAAATACTGAGAATACAGAATCTCACAGTAAACGCTGCAGCATTTCTGTTAGATTCTGCAGACAGACTAATGGCCCATCGGATTAACACAGCGCAGGGCCGGGGGGGGGGGGGTCCCCGCAGTCCCAGCAGTCCCATTCCCATCCATGACCTAGATTTATGTCTGTATATTGATATGGATTCAACAAAAAACAGACAAAGATGCCCAAAGCTACATCCAATGTGACAAAAATACACAGTGCGATACCTGTATATTCTCTTGAAAAAAGGGTCATTTAGTTAAACCCTTTGGCCAAAGCGTCTTAAGCCACGCCCACTAGCACTCTATTTGACACGTATATACTGTACATACTGTATATATATTATGTGGTAATGGTAGGGGTTTCTCAGAGCTTGTTGGGTATCTGTGTGTTTATTAACTGTGTGCAGCGGGTCTCAGCTGCTTTTGGGAGGGTAGTGCCCTCAAGGTTTTAAACCCCCAAGGTTTAAGCTCGCCCCTCCCCACTTTCCATGTTTGCAGGTCAGTTTCATTTTGCCAGGTTACGACAGATCCAATGTGATCATTCTTCCTGTAATTATACAGGTTAATAAGAATTTTAACCCAGGGAGTTTTAGGACCTGCTACGGCCATGTCTTGTAAGTGGCAGCGAGCTTAAGATGCTTTGGCCTAAGGGTTAAACTAAATGACCCTTTTTTCAAGAGAATATATATATGTATTTCTGTCATGTTGGAAGTAGCTTTGGGCATCTTTGTCTGTTTTTTGTTATACTCCTAAGACCATCCCCCTGATGAAGCACTATTGGTGCGCGAAACGCGTAGAGGTGACGTCAGCACGCAGCGTGATACCGTGACGTCGGAGGTCAGAGTGCTGCTTTCCATCCGCTCCAGCCGTTTTCCACACTTCCACAAGGACACAAACTCAAAGCTAAGTTGACTGCAATTGCCACCTGCAATGATACCTAACTCTATCTGGGACGATTTAAGCTTGGTTGGTCCTGGTTTTACACGACCTTTGGTCCTCAGTGGTGTTGCTGTAGGACGGATGTTTAGATTTATGCGGGTTTTTTTTTAATCAATTTAAAATGTTATGAGCATTATGTGTGCTCCTTATAAATGTGACTTATTGGTACTTATTTTGTGTTTTTATTTTATTTTTTGTGCCCCTTTTTTGGTTTTATAATGTTTCTAAGTGACCCAGCGCACACCCAAGATTCCAAGTTAAGGGAATTCCGGAATACAATTTTTGAGATTGCGTCAGATTCTAATGAGGAGTCATTCCTTAAACAGTCTGATGATCTCAAAAAAAGATTCCTGTCACGGGGCGATAACAGGGATAGTGTTGAAGTGGCTTTTGAAGAAGCCTCTCTCGTTAACCGGGCAGACCTATTAAAAAGAGGTGAAAGGAACAAAAAAAAATTGCAATAGATGACACTGCTCCTTTATTCATCTCTACTTTGAGCAAGCAGTCTCACCAGATCCGTACGGTTAACCGAAAGCATTGGACTGTGCTAGGTCTGGAAAACGATCTAAGTTCTGGTCCCCTGTCTGTGGCTGACTCGCCCTTCCGCGTCCGTCGGTGGGGGTCACCCGGGCTCCTGACGAAGCACGGAAGTGCGAAACGCGTTGTTCCTGTCAGACGTGCGCTATTTGGATCGTTACCAGCCACCGTAGCCCAGAAGGTCCACAGGGGGACCAGAACGGGAGACAACTGAGCTGCAGCCACTGATTTTAATATGTCAGTTGCATACATCTATGTTTGTGGTTACATTAAGGCTTTATACTTCTACACGACGTGTGCCTGTCACCCTACACACGGGTCACGGAAGAGGTACAAGCTGTCAACAGGAACCGACGGCGTTCACTCACAAACGCCATAGAGGAGACGTGACTAGATGTCAAAAGATAACACTGATGAGATTTTGACTCGCACACGGCCGTGTGAGTAGCAATATAGTACCATAGTGATTCCCCTTCTATGCTTCATTCTACACCTAGACACTTCCGCCCTTAGACCGCGCGGTGGCGCTCTGCGCATGCGCAAGTGTTGCGCATTGCGTCATGACGTCATCGTGTTGCCGTTTTTGGCGCAAAATGGCTGCAGGTAAGAAGGTATTTATTGGGTGGTGTCACATTGTATTTTATCCTTGATAAAGAACGCTGTGTCGTTCGAAACGCGTTGGATGGGTCTCATGACACATTAAAGTACCTTTTTACTTATTTTGATTTTGCGTCCTTTCCTGCTCCTATTTGGTTCGTGCGCTCCTCCTAATTTTTACTTTTTACTTCTACACCTGTGTACATACATGAAGTATTAGGGATAGGTATTGTAACACTAACCGTTGTTTTCTTATGTATTCCTTTCACTTTGCGCTGACTACACACCCTGGGGCCTATGCAGAGAGCAGCGCTATTTCGAAATTCGCCATTTTTTGGAGAAAATCGCGCAGAAAGCAGCAGAAAATGGCGAGTTCCGAAAAACGCGCCAATTTTTCTTTTCTATTTGTAAAACTCGCCTCGCGGCTGGCGAGAACCTCAATCTCGCCAGTTTTAAAAATATCCGTATGCAGAGAGGCGCGAACGGCATCTAGCGGCTGTTCGCGCCAATAAAATTGCGCGATTGTCTCCGTTCTGCCTCGCCAAAAAAAACTGCCGCTCGCGGCCATTGCAAAGGGAAAAAAAAAGGCGCAAATTTGTTTTAACACATTTCTGAAGCGCGCATCTCGCCAATTTAAACTCGCCACACGCATCCATGTTAAACATAGCAGAATTCGCACTTTTCTGCATATGGAGATTAAAACTCTCCAAAAAAGCTACTTTTTAATAAATTCGCCAATTTTAAAATTCGCTGCTCTCTGCATAGGCCCCCCTGTCTTTGTTAATCTAAAGAAAACAGGTCCCATCACAAAGCTGCCTTTTGAATCTCGTTTGTTTGCAGCTAAACATAACACTGGTAACAAAAGATTGTGACAGGAGTAGGGGATGATATCAACATACCTGTACGTTACAGCTCAGGGCAAATAGGATTGAAGGAGTCAGTATATAAAGAAGAAGAAAGGGGAACCGAGTCCGTTAAAGAGAGGTAGAGAGGGAAAGAGAGAGGGAGAGTGAGAAAGAGACAGAGCCAGAGAGAGAGAGCCAGAGACAGATACAGAAGAGAGAAAATGCCAGCAATTAGCGTAACAACCATTGCAATTGTCCTCCTTCTAAATTTCCAGATCGGTAAGAAAACATGCAGTGTGTGAGGGGGAGGCTGGCACTGCCCGCGCTGTACCTGTGCTGTGTATACATGGTGTAGTAGTGTGTGTGAGGGGGAGGCTGGCACTGCCGCTGCCCACGCTATACCTGTGCTGTGTATACATGGTGTAGTAGTGTGTGTGTGAGGGGGAGGCTGGCACTGCCGCTGCCCGCGCTATACCTGTGCTGTGTATACATGGTGTAGTAGTGTGTGTGAGGGGGAGGCTGGCACTGCCGCTGCCCACGCTATACCTGTGCTGTGTATACATGGTGTAGTAGTGTGTGTGAGGGGGGGCCTGGCACTGCCGCTGCCAGTGCTGTGTATACATGGTGTAGTAGTGTGTGTGAGGGGGAGGCTGGCACTGCCCGCGCTGTACCTGTGCTGTGTATACATGGTGTAGTAGTGTGTGTGAGGGGGCGGCTGGCACTGCTGCTGCCTGCGCTGTACCTGTGCTGTGTATACATGGTGTAGTAGTGTGTGTGAGGGGGAGGCTGGCACTGCCCGCGCTGTACCTGTGCTGTGTATACATGGTGTAGTAGTGTGTGAGGGGGAGGCTGGCACTGCCGCTGCCCGCACTGTACTTGTGCTGTGTATACATGGTGTAGTAGTGTGTGAGGGGGAGGCTGGCACTGCCGCTGCCCGCGCTGTACCTGTGCTGTGTATATATGGTGTAGTAGTGTGTGTGAGGGGGAGGCTGGCACTGCCCGCGCTGTACCTGTGCTGTGTATACATGGTGCAGTAGTGTGTGTGAGGGGGAGGCTGGCACTGCCGCTGCCCGCGCTGTACCTGTGCTGTGTATACATGATGTAGGAGTGTGTGTGAGGGGGAGACTGGCACTGCCCGCGCTGTACCTGTGCTGTGTATACATGGTGTAGTAGTGTGTGTGTGAGGGGGAGGCTGGCACTGCCGCTGCCCGTGCTGTACCTGTGCTGTGTATACATGGTGTAGTAGTGTGTGTGAGGGGGAGGCTGGCACTGCCCCCGCTGTACCTGTGCTGTGTATACATGGTGCAGTAGTGTGTGTGAGGGGGAGGCTGGCACTGCCGCTGCCCGCGCTGTACCTGTGCTGTGTATACATGGTGTAGTAGTGTGTGAGGGGGAGGCTGGCACTGCCGCTGCCCGCACTGTACTTGTGCTGTGTATACATGGTGTAGTAGTGTGTGAGGGGGAGGCTGGCACTGCCGCTGCCCGCGCTGTACCTGTGCTGTGTATATATGGTGTAGTAGTGTGTGTGAGGGAGAGGCTGGCACTGCCGCTGCCAGTGCTGTGTATACATGGTGTAGTAGTGTGTGTGAGGGGGCGGCTGGCACTGCTGCTGCCTGCGCTGTACCTGTGCTGTGTATACATGGTGTAGTAGTGTGTGTGAGGGGGAGGCTGGCACTGCCCGCGCTGTACCTGTGCTGTGTATACATGGTGCAGTAGTGTGTGTGAGGGGGAGGCTGGCACTGCCGCTGCCCGCGCTGTACCTGTGCTGTGTATACATGATGTAGGAGTGTGTGTGAGGGGGAGACTGGCACTGCCCGCGCTGTACCTGTGCTGTGTATACATGGTGTAGTAGTGTGTGTGAGGGGGAGGCTGGCACTGCCGCTGCCCGTGCTGTACCTGTGCTGTGTATACATGGTGTAGTAGTGTGTGTGAGGGGGAGGCTGGCACTGCCCCCGCTGTACCTGTGCTGTGTATACATGGTGCAGTAGTGTGTGTGAGGGGGAGGCTGGCACTGCCGCTGCCCGCGCTGTACCTGTGCTGTGTATACATGGTGTAGTAGTGTGTGAGGGGGAGGCTGGCACTGCCCGCGCTGTACCTGTGCTGTGTATACATGGTGTAGTAGTGTGTGTGAGGGGGAGGCTGGCACTGCCGCTGCCCGCGCTGTACCTGTGCTGTGTATATATGGTGTAGTAGTGTGTGTGAGGGAGAGGCTGGCACTGCCGCTGCCAGTGCTGTGTATACATGGTGTAGTAGTGTGTATGAGGGGGCGGCTGGCACTGCTGCTGCCTGCGCTGTACCTGTGCTGTGTATACATGGTGTAGTAGTGTGTGTGAGGGGGAGGCTGGCACTGCCCGCGCTGTACCTGTGCTGTGTATACATGGTGCAGTAGTGTGTGTGAGGGGGAGGCTGGCACTGCCGCTGCCCGCGCTGTACCTGTGCTGTGTATACATGATGTAGGAGTGTGTGTGAGGGGGAGACTGGCACTGCCCGCGCTGTACCTGTGCTGTGTATACATGGTGTGTGAGGGGGAGGCTGGCACTGCCGCTGCCAGTGCTGTGTATACATGGTGTAGTAGTGTGTGTGAGGGGGAGGCTGGCACTGCCGCTGCCAGTGCTGTGTATATATGGTGTAGTAGTGTGTATGAGGGGGAGGCTGGCACTGCCCGCGCTGTACCTGTGCTGTGTATACATGGTGTAGTAGTGTGTGTCAGGGGGAGGCTGGCACTGCCGCTGCCTGCGCTGTACCTGTGCTGTGTATACATGGTGTAGTAGTGTGTGTGAGGGGGAGGCTTGCACCTCCGCTGCCCGCGCTGTACCTGTGCTGTGTATACATGGTGTAGTAGTGTGTGTGTGAGGGGGATCTTTTTTATTTTAAATACAAAATACAAATATTTACAAATACACACAATACTTACAGAATAGCATCCAGAGAATCACATAAACAATACATTTATCTTACAGAGATTCCCTTTTCAAAGATATCTAAACGCCTCTCTCCAACCTCTCAGATTCCCCCTGCTATATACACTTTACTGATAGATAAATAACACAAAGTAATCAGGCAAGTTTCCTGCAAAAAGAAAATCTAATTCTTAATGTCCTTTAGACTAGAAAAGACTTGAGTCTGTATCTTTTCCCCTTAAAACTATTCACATTAATTAGTTGCCTCCTTCAGCGGAGAGGGGCACTTTGGCACATTTAGTGAATCACCACCACCCTTTTTTTTTCTTTTTAGCACCATTTTTCTTTTTGACCATTTTCTTTCTCCCGGGGGGGCTCTCTGATGGCAGATTTCTCTTATTCGATGGTCCGGCCATCTCAATGTCCTGAATAGATCCAGACTGCTGCGAGGTCTGACTGTCCGACATATCGGGGTCTGCGTCATCCATCTTTTCACCCCAACTCTTTTCCTCCAATACCTCATATGTATTCTGCAGCGAGATCTCTTCTTGGACAGTTTCTGTAGTTTTCTTTCTAGCTGAGCTGGTTTGGGCAGTACCGCTTTTTACTTGTTATTGTTTCCCATTCATTATTACCATCCTTGCGGGGTTCGCCACCATCTTTGCAGGGTTCGTCGCCATCTTTGCAGGGTTCGCTGCCATCTTTGCAGGGTTCGTCGCCATCTTTGCAGGGTTCGTCGCCATCTTTGCAGGGTTCGCCGCCATCCTTGCAGGGTTCGCCGCCATCCTTGCAGGGTTTGCCGCCATCTTTGCAGGGTTCGCCGCCATCTTTGCAGGACTCGCCACCATCTTTGCTCAGATCGCTCCTGTGTTCTCCGTCTGACCCCCTTTGGGCTGGAAGTGTATATGTCAGACCCAGAGATTTTAAAACCTCTTCTACAGGTGTAAGTTGAAGACTTTCTGATGACTCTGTGGTATTCTCTTTATCACTAGGAGATGCTGTATTCTGTACACTAGACATTTCATTCTGCCCATAATGGTTGTGTTCGGCTTCTGGGCAATCTTTAAAGGAATGACCACATTTATAGCACAGGTTGCAGACAATGTCCTTGTCACACTCAGAGCTGTGATGACCAATAGAACCACACAAAGTGCACCTGATTTTGTCACATGCTGAGCTTAAGTGCCTGGGGGAATCACATTTAAAACATTTTTTAGGCTGTCCCCAATAAAAACATCGCCCGCGATCTCTTCCAATATATATGGCGTTTGGGAGGTGACATGCCACATTGTGTGTGTACCTGAGCTTAACTTTAAACTTGTAGCCTCCATTCCAGAAACCTTCAGCATCCATACTTTTCACTGGACCAGACTGAATATCGCAGCAGCCAAAAACATATATCTTCAACCGCTACAGTCTCAATATCAAAGATAATATTCACTTCCACGGTCACAGGGCGAGAAACCTGGATAACTTTAAAGAATTCCCATTCTGGATTATCCTTCACTTCTCTGTAACGAAACCAGAATTTTTCTAGCCCTTCTGGTGTCTTAAAGCTGACTTCGTAGTTCCTGCTATTAGGAGCTAGTAACAAAGCATACACTTCACTGGGTTGGAAGCCAAGAGAAACTTTGATCAAGTCTTTTCCTAGAACAAATCTGTCCGGTATAGGAACCATATCCCCCCAATAATGCAGTCTGACAACGTTCCTGCGCTTTCTTGCATCATCAAATGAAATATAAGATGTACCTGGGCGTCTTGTACTCCATGCTGACTGCTGTGGGTGAGCTGGCTCAGCCGCTCCTGTTGGTTTTGCTGCCGTTCCTGCTTCAGCTAAGGACTTTGCTTTTGCCGCTCCTGTTTCTGCTAAGGGCTTTGATGCTGCTGCAGGCTGTATGGATTTCTCTCCCACTTTAGGAATCTCCATTTCTTGCACCTCAAAAGCCTCTACTGCTTCAGCGTTCTCCACTGCTTCAGCCATTTCTATTTCAGACACATCTTCCTGTGCCTGGGCTGTTTGCTGCTCTGTCTCAGGTGTATTGCCAGCATCATTCAGGCTCTCAGCCTGGGCTGTTTGCTGTGTGTCTGACTTGGGTGTGGCTGCTAATTCCTGCACCTGTCTGCAACATTCAGCTGCTTGTAGTCTCTCTGTATCAGGTACAGTTGTTTGCGGGGTCACTGCGTCAGGTGCAGTTGTTTGCGGGGTCACTGCGTCAGGTGCAGCTGCTTGCGGGGTCTCTGTCTCAGGTGTAGCTGTAGTTGCCTGTGCATTAGTGTGTATGTCCTTGCCAATTTGTGGGATAACAAAAACTCCTTTTCTCATGTCCTGCCTGCCTTTTACTCTTGGCTTCATTAGACCTTGAGCTGGTTTTAGCCGCAGTTCTCTTACCCGTCTGGTTCTGAGCTGGACTTTCAGTATTCTCCATTTCAGATTCTTTCTGCCCAACATTTTCATTCATCTCTTTTTCCATATTTTCTGACTCTTTCTTTTGCAAACATTTCTGCAATTTAGCTTCCAGGGAAACTTTCTTATCCGCATTCAGATTAGCTTGAGACCTGGTTCCCACTCCTCTCCCTCCTCCAGGGTCTGCCGCCATCTTGGCTCACAGCTCCTCCCCTTCCTGTGTGTGAGGGGGAGGCTGGCACTGCCGCTGCCCGCGCTGTTCCTGTGCTGTGTATACATGGTGTAGTAGTGTGTGTCAGGGGGAGGCTGGCACTGCCGCTGCCAGTGCTGTGTATACATGGTGTAGTAGTGTGTGTGAGGGGGAGGCTGGCACTGCTGCTGCCAGTGCTGTGTATACATGGTGTAGTAGTGTGTATGAGGGGGAGGATGGCACTGCCCGCGCTGTACCTGTGCTGTGTATACATGGTGTAGTAGTGTGTGTCAGGGGGAGGCTGGCACTGCCGCTGCCTGCGCTGTACCTGTGCTGTGTATACATGGTGTAGTAGTGTGTGTGAGGGGGAGGCTTGCACCTCCGCTGCCCGCGCTGTACCTGTGCTGTGTATACATGGTGTAGTAGTGTGTGTGTGAGGGGAGGCTGGCACTGCCGTTGCCTGCGCTGTACCTGTGCTGTGTATACATGGTGTAGTAGTGTATGTGAGGGGGAGGCTGGCACTACCGCTGCCCACGCTGTACCTGTGAAGTGATATATACACACAGCACAGGTACAGTATGATATGTACACACAGCACAGGTACAGTATGATATATACACACAGCACAGGTACAGTATGATATGTACACAACACAGGTACAGTATGATATATACACACAGCACAGGTACAGTATGATCTGTACACACAGCACAGGTACAGTATGATATATATATATATATATATATATATATATATATATATATATATATATATATATATATATACACACAGCAAAGGTACAGTATAATATATACACACAGCACAGGTACAGTATGATATGTACACACAGCACAGGTACAGCATGATATGTACACAAAGCACAGGTACAGTATGATATGTACAGACAGCACAGGTACAGTATGATATGTACACACAGCACAGGTACAGTATGATATATACACACAGCACAGGTACTTTATGATATGTTCACACAGCACAGGTACTGTATGATATGTACACACAGCACAGGTACAGTATGATAAATACACATAGAATAGGTACAGTATGATATGTACACATCACAGGTACAGTATGATATATACACACAACACATACCATACTGTACATATACTGTACCTGTGCTGTGTATATATCATACTGTATCTGTGCTGTGTGTACATATCATACTGTACCTATGCTGTGTATATATCATACTGTACCTGTTCTGTGTGTATAGATCATACTGTATCTGTGCTATGTATATATAATACTGTACCTGTGCTATGTGTATATCATACTGTACCTGTGCTGTACTGTATGTATATTTGATGCTGTACCTGTGCTGTGATGTATACGCAGTATGATATGTACACACAGCACAGGTGCAGTATGATATACACACAGCACAGGAACAGTATGATATTGTGAAAGCGTAGATAAACTCACGTTGTTACTTTGAATCCTTCACTCATTAATTTTATTTCTACGCTTTCACAATATATACACAGCACAGGTACAGTATGATCTGTACAGACAGCACAGGTACAGTATGATATATACACACAGCACAGGTACAGTATGATATAGACACATAGCACAGGTACAGTATGATATGTATACACAACACAGGTACAGTATGATATATACACACAGCACAGGTACAGTATTATATATACACAGCAAAGGTACAGTATGATCTATACACAGCACAGGTACAGTATGATATATACACATAGCACAGGTACAGTATTATATATACACATAGCACAGGTACAGTATGATATTTACACATCACAGTTACAGTATGATATATACACACAACACATACCATACTGTACATATACTGTACCTGTGCTGTGTGTACATATCATACTATACCTGTGCTGTATACATATCACACTGTACCTGTGCTGTTTATATATCATGCTGTACCTGTGCTGTGTACATATCATACTGTACCTGTGCTGTGTGTATATATCATACTGTGCCTGTGCTGTGTGTATATATCATACTGTACCTGTGCTGTGTGTATATATCATACTGTACCTGTGCTGTGTGTATATATCATACCGTACCTGTGCTGTGTGTACATATCATACCGTACCTGTGCTGTGTACATATCATACTGTACCTGTGCTGTGTGTACATATCATACTGTACCTGTGCTGTGTGTACATATCATACTGTACCTGTGCTGTGTGTACATATCATACTGTACCTTTGCTGTGTGTACAGATCATACTGTGCCTGTGCTGTGTACATATCATACTGTACCTGTGCTGTGTGTATATATCATACTGTACCTGTGCTATGTGTATATATCATACTGTACCTGTGCTATGTGTACATATCATACTGTACCTGTGCTGTGTACATATCATACCGTACCTGTGCTGTGTGTATACATCATACTGTACCTGTGCTGTGTGTACAGATCATACTGTACCTGTGCTGTGTGTATATATCATACTGTACCTGTGCTGTGTGTACATATCATACTGTACCTGTGCTGTGTGTACAGATCATACTGTACCTGTGCTGTGTGTATATATCATACTGTACCTTTGCTGTGTGTACAGATCATACTGTACCTGTGCTGTGTACATATCATACCGTACCTGTGCTGTGTGTACATATCATACTGTACCTGTGCTGTGTGTACATATCATACTGTACCTGTGCTGTGTGTACAGATCATACTGTACCTGTGCTGTGTGTACAGATCATACTGTACCTGTGCTGTGTGTACAGATCATACTGTGCCTGTGCTGTGTGTATATATCATACTGTGCCTGTGCTGTGTGTACAGATCATACTGTACCTGTGCTGTGTGTATATATCATACTGTACCTGTGCTGTGTGTATATATCATACTGTGCCTGTGCTGTGTGTACAGATCATGCTGTACCTGTGCTGTGTGTACAGATCATGCTGTACCTGTGCTGTGTACATATCATACTGTACCTGTGCTGTGTGTATATATCATACTGTACCTGTGCTGTGTGTACATATCATACTGTGCCTGTGCTGTGTACATATCATACTGTACCTGTGCTGTGTGTATATATCATACTGTACCTGTGCTGTGTGTATATATCATACTGTACCTGTGCTGTGTGTATATATCATACTGTACCTGTGCTGTGTGTATATATCATACTGTGCCTGTGCTGTGTGTACAGATCATACTGTGCCTGTGCTGTGTGTACAGATCATACTGTACCTGTGCTGTGTGTATATATCATACTGTGCCTGTGCTGTGTGTACAGATCATACTGTACCTGTGCTGTGTGTATATATCATACTGTGCCTGTGCTGTGTGTATATATCATACTGTGCCTGTGCTGTGTGTATATATCATACTGTGCCTGTGCTGTGTGTACACATCATACTGTACCTGTGCTGTGTGTATATATCATACTGTGCCTGTGCTGTTTGTATATCTCATACTGTACCTGTGCTGTGTGTATATATCATACTGTGCCTGTGCTGTGTGTATATATCATACTGTACCTGTGCTGTGTGTATATATCATACTGTGCCTGTGCTGTGTGTACAGTATATATCATACTGTGCCTGTGCTGTGTGTATATATCATACTGTACCTGTGCTGTGTGTATATATCATACTGTACCTGTGCTGTGTGTATATATCATACTGTACCTGTGCTGTGTGTATATATCATACTGTACCTGTGCTGTGTGTATATATCATACTGTACCTGTGCTGTGTGTATATATCATACTGTACCTGTGCTGTGTGTATATATCATACTGTACCTGTGCTGTGTGTATATATCATACTGTACCTGTGCTGTGTGTATATATCATACTGTACCTGTGCTGTGTGTATATATCATACTGTACCTGTGCTGTGTGTATATATCATACTGTGCCTGTGCTGTGTGTACATATCATACTGTGCCTGTGCTGTGTGTATATATCATACTGTACCTGTTCTCTCTCTTTTGTAGGTAATAGTCTACTCTGCTATACGTGTAACACCCAGAACTGTCTATTAAAAGTGAACTGCACTGTTGCAACTCACTGCATGGAGCGCCTGGGTTATTACGGTGAGTGTCACCTCTAGGACTGGTACAGGGGATACAGTGGACACAAAGCGTCTCTCTCTCTCTCCCCCCCCCCCCCCCTGTCCCTCCTCTCTTGCGTTACCTCTTTTTTTTCTGGACTCCCCTTTTTTCTCCATCTCTCGCTCTACCTTCTCTTGCTAAAACTCGGTGCCTATATTGCGGTAATGGAGGATATATGGTGCCTGGCACCTCTAGGACTGGCACAGGGGAATATACAGAGCCTGGCACCTCTAGGACTGGCACAGGGGGATATACAGAGCCTGGCACCTCTAGGGCTGGCACAGGGGGGATATACAGAGCCTGGCACCTCTAGGGATGGCACAGGGGGATATACAGAGCCTGGCACCTCTAGGGCTGGCACAGGGGGATATACAGAGCCTGGCACCTCTAGGACTGGCACAGGGGGGATATACAGAGCCTGGCACCTCTAGTGCTGGCACAGGGGGATATACAGAGGCTGGCACCTCTAGTGCTGGCACAGGGGGATATACAGAGCCTGGCACCTCTAGGGCTGGCACAGGGGGACATACAGAGCCTGGCACCTCTAGTGCTGGCACAGGGGGATATACAGAGCCTGGCACCTCTAGTGCTGGCACAGGGGGATATACAGAGCCTGGCACCTCTAGTGCTGGCACAGGGGGATATACAGAAGCTGGCACCTCTAGTGCTGGCACAGGGGGATATACAGAGCCTGGCACCTCTAGGGCTGGCACAGGGGGATATACAGAGCCTGGCACCTCTAGGGCTGGCACAGGGGGATATACAGAGCCTGGCACCTCTAGTGCTGGCACAGTGTGAGTATATACGGTACTATACGATGTGTAATATGTTTCTCTCTCCTGCCTCTCTATGACAGGTAGTGTAAAGACCCTTGAGAAAGGCTGTGTGAACAGCAGCAACTCGTGCATCCTTACTCCGCCCGGTTTCACCAATCTGCAAACCAGCTGCTGCAGGACCGACCTCTGCAACGATGAGATAGTGCTGGTCACCGACTCCCCCCCGGCTAACGTATCGGGGCCGGCGTCCACCCCCACGATGTCCCTTGTATTCGGGCTGGCGCTCCTGGTGTCCCGGTTGCTGTCACACCTGTCCTGATCTCCCGCAGAGCGTCGCGGCGACCGATGGAATGACCGAGACCCGCAGAGAATCGAACCTCTCCGCCATGCGGTGCTGCGCTCCCGCAGAGCGCGGCGCCCTCATTAACCCCTTCCCTGCTGGGAAGTGCGTGGGAGGGGCGCTGTGCCGGGAGTGCCACACCTTTTAACCTATTCTTTACCGCTGGCATCTGCACAGCCTGGCGTCTCTGGGGCGTATCTGCTTTCCTGTCATTGTATGTTATGCTTTCACTAATAAAGACACAGCGCTTATTTTCAATATATGTGAGTATATGACACCGCAGAGTGACACAGTGACACAGACAGAAGGGAGCTATGAGTCTGTCCCTCCCCCCGCAGGGTGACACAGTGACACAGACAGAAGGGAGCTATGAGTCTGTCCCTCCCCCCGCAGGGTGACACAGTGACACAGACAGAAGGGAGCTATGAGACTGTCCCTCCCCCCGCAGGGTGACACAGACAGAAGGGAGCTATGAGTCTGTCCCTCCCCCGCAGGGTGACACAGTGACACAGACAGAAGGGAGCTATGAGTCTGTCCCTCCCCCGCAGGGTGACAGAGTGACACAGACAGAGGGGAGCTATGAGCCTGTCCCTCCCCCCGCAGAGTGACACAGTGACACAGACAAAGGGAACTATGAGCCTGTCCCTCCCCCCGCAGGGTGACACAGTGACACAGACAGAAGGGAGCTATGAGTCTGTCCCTCCCCCCGCAGGGTGACACAGTGACACAGACAGAAGGGAGCTATGAGTCTGTCCCTCCCCCCGCAGGGTGACACAGTGACACAGACAGAAGGGAGCTATGTGTCTGTCCCTCACCCGCAGGGTGACACAGACAGAAGGGAGCTATGAGTCTGTCCCTCCCCCCGCAGGGTGACACAGTGACACAGACAGAAGGGAGCTATGAGTCTGTCCCTCCCCCGCAGGGTGACAGAGTGACACAGACAGAGGGGAGCTATGAGCCTGTCCCTCCCCCCGCAGAGTGACACAGTGACACAGACAAAGGGAACTATGAGCCTGTCCCTCCCCCCGCAGGGTGACACAGTGACACAGACAGAAGGGAGCTATGAGTCTGTCCCTCCCCCCGCAGGGTGACACAGTGACACAGACAGAAGGGAGCTATGAGTCTGTCCCCCCCCCCCCCCCCCGCAGGGTGACACAGTGACACAGACAGAAGGGAGCTATGAGTCTGTCCCTCCCCCGCAGGGTGACACAGTGACACAGACAGAAGGGAGCTATGAGTCTGTCCCTCCCCCCGCAGGGTGACACAGACATAAGGGAGCTATGAGTCTGTCCCTCCCCCCGCAGGGTGACACAGTGACACAGACAGAAGGGAGCTATGAGTCTGTCCCTAACCCCCAGGGTGACACAGTGACACAGACAGAAGGGAGCTATGAGTCTGTCCCTCCCCCACAGGGTGACACAGTGACACAGACAGAAGGGAGCTATGAGTCTGTGTCCCCCCCCACAGGGTGACACAGACAGAAGGGAGCTATGAGACTGTCCCTCCCCCCACAGGGTGACACAGTGACACAGACAGAAGGGAGATATGAGCCTGTCCCTCCCCGCAGGGTGACACAGTGTCACAGACAGAAGGGAGCTATGAGTCTGTCCCTCCCCCCGCAGGGTGACACAGTGACACAGAAGGGAGCTATGAGCCTGTCCCTCCCCCCCGCAGGGTGACACAGTGACACAGACAGAAGGGAGCTATGAGCCTGTCCCTCCCCCGCAGGGTGACACAGTGACACAGACAGAAGGGAGCGATGAGCCTGTCCCTCCCCCCGCAGGGTGACACAGTGACACAGACAGAAGGGAGCAATGAGTCTGTCCCTAACCCCCAGGGTGACACAGTGACACAGACAGAAGGGAGCTATGAGTCTGTCCCTCCCCCACAGGGTGACACAGTGACACAGACAGAAGGGAGCTATGAGTCTGTCCCCCCCCCCCCCGCAGGGTGACACAGACAGAAGGGAGCTATGAGACTGTCCCTCCCCCCACAGGGTGACACAGTGACACAGACAGAAGGGAGCTATGAGCCTGTCCCTCCCCGCAGGGTGACACAGTGTCACAGACAGAAGGGAGCTATGAGTCTGTCCCTCCCCCCGCAGGGTGACACAGTGACACAGACAGAAAGGAGCTATGAGACTGTCCCCCCCCCCCCCTGCAGGGTGACACAGTGACACAGACAGAAGGGAGCTATGAGTCTGTCCCTCCCCCGCAGGGTGACACAGTGACACAGACAGACGGGAGCTATGAGTCTGTCCCTCCCCCCGCAGGGTGACACAGTGACACAGACAGAAGGGAGCTATGAGTCTGTCCCTCCTTCCGCAGGGTTACACAGTGACACAGACAGAAGGGAGTTATGAATCTGCCCCTCCCCCTGCAGGGTGACACCGTGACACAGACAGAAGGGAGCTATGAGTCTGTCCCTACCCACGCAGGGTGACACAGTGACACAGTGACACAGACAGAAGGGAGCTATGAGTCTGTCCCTCCCCCCGCAGGGTGACACAGTGACACAGACCGAAGGGAGCTATGAGTCTGTCCCTCCCCCGCAGGGTGACAGTCAGAAGGGAGCTATGAGTCTGCCCCACCCCCCCCCACAGGGTGACACCGTGACACAGACAGAAGGGAGCTATGAGTCTGTCCCTCCGCCGCAGGGTGACACAGTGACACAGACAGAAGGGAGTTATGAGTCTGTCCCCCCCCCCCCCCCCCCCGCAGGGTGATACAGTGACACAGACAGAAGGGAGCTATGAGTCTGTCCCCCCCCCGCAGGGTGACAGTCAGAAGGGAGCTATGAGTCTGCCCCACCCCCCCCCCCCCCACAGGGTGACACCGTGACACAGACAGAAGGGAGCTATGAGTCTGTCCCTCCGCCGCAGGGTGACACAGTGACACAGACAGAAGGGAGTTATGAGTCTGTCCCCCCCCCCCCCCCGCAGGATGATACAGTGACACAGACAGAAGGGAGCTATGAGTCTGTCCCTCCCCCCCGCAGGGTGACACAGTGACACAGACAGAAGGGAGCTATGAGTCAGTCCCTTCCCCCGCAGGGTGACACAGTGACACAGACAGAAGGGATCTATGAATCTGTGACTCCCCAGGTATTCCCCAGTGTGATTCCTGAATTTTAATCCATGATGTAAAGGTGCAAGACTTTGTTCCAGTACAGCACAACCAGTCCAGGAGCGAAGGGGTTAATAACCACATAACCACAGGACTTTTAAAACCAAGGCTGCATTTCTTGCGCTTGCAATCAGAGGACAATTTATTTTGTTTCAAAGGGCAATTTCTTTCATTCCCTTATTCCAGTAAGTGATGTTTTCAAGTGTATTCTGCAGATGTCGTGTGTTTGTCTATTAAGGAAAAAAATCACAATTTATTTTGCAACGTGTTCTGTTCAATCTAGTACCCAGAAATATAAATGTGTTGATAAAAGTTGGTGTCATTGTGACAGGGTGACACAGTGTCACAGACAGAAGGGAGCTTTGAGTCTGTCCCTCCCCCCGCAGGGTGACACAGACAGAAGGGAGCTATGAGTCTGTCCCTCCCCCCGCAGGGTGACACAGACATAAGGGAGCTATGAGTCTGTCCCTCCCCCCGCAGGGTGACACAGTGACACAGACAGAAGGGAGCTATGAGCCTGTCCCTCCCCGCAGGGTGACACAGTGACACAGAAGGGAGCTATGAGCCTGTCCCTCCACCCTGCAGGGTGACACATTGACACAGACAGAAGGGAGCGATGAGCCTGTCCCTCCCCCCGCAGGGTGACACAGTGACACAGACAGAAGGGAGCTATGAGTCTGTCCCTCCCCCACAGGGTGACACAGTGACACAGACAGAAGGGAGCTATGAGCCTGTCCCTCCCCGCAGGGTGACACAGTGACACAGACAGAAGGGAGCTATGAGTCTGTCCCTCCCCCCGCAGGGTGACACAGTGACACAGACAGAAGGGAGCTATGAGTCTGTCCCTCCCCCCGCAGGGTGACACAGTGACACAGGCAGAAGGGAGCTATGAGTCTGTCCCTCCCCCCGCAGGGTGACACAGTGACACAGACAGAAGGGAGCTATGAGTCTGTCCCTCCCCCCGCAGGGTGACACAGGCAGAAGGGAGCTATGAGTCTGTCCCTCCCCCCGCAGGGTGACACAGTGACACAGACAGAAGGGAGCTATGAGTCTGTCCCTCCCCCGCAGGGTGACACAGACAGAAGGGAGCTATGAGTCTGTCCCTCCCCCCGCAGGGTGACACAGTGACACAGACAGAAGGGAGCTATGAGTCTGTCCCTCCCCCGCAGGGTGACAGAGTGACACAGACAGAGGGGAGCTATGAGCCTGTCCCTCCCCCCGCAGAGTGACACAGTGACACAGACAAAGGGAACTATGAGCCTGTCCCTCCCCCCGCAGGGTGACACAGTGACACAGACAGAAGGGAGCTATGAGTCTGTCCCTCCCCCCGCAGGGTGACACAGTGAAACAGACAGAAGGGAGCTATGAGTCTGTCCCCCCCCCCCCCGCAGGGTGACACAGTGACACAGACAGAAGGGAGCTATGAGCCTGTCCCTCCCCCCGCAGGGTGACACAGTGACACAGACAGAAGGGAGCTATGAGTCTGTCCCTCCCCCCGCAGGGTGACACAGTGACACAGACAGAAGGGAGCTATGAGTCTCTCCCTCCCCCGCAGGGTGACACAGTGACACAGACAGAAGGGAGCTATGAGTCTTTTCCTCCCGCCGCAGGGTGACACAGACAGAAGGGAGCTATGAGACTGTCCCTCCCCCCGCAGGGTGACACAGTGACACAGACAGAAGGGAGCTATGAGCCTGTCCCTCCCCCCGCAGGGTGACACAGTGACACAGACAGAAGGGAGCTATGAGTCTGTCCCTCCCCCCGCAGGGTGACACAGTGACACAGACAGAAGGGAGCTATGAGTCTGTCCCTCCCCCCGCAGGGTGACACAGTGACACAGACAGAAGGGAGCTATGAGTCTGTCCCTCCCCCGCAGGGTGACACAGTGACACAGACAGAAGGGAGCTATGAGTCTGTCCCTCCCCCCGCAGGGTGACACAGACATAAGGGAGCTATGAGTCTGTCCCTCCCCCCGCAGGGTGACACAGTGACACAGACAGAAGGGAGCTATGAGTCTGTCCCTAACCCCCAGGGTGACACAGTGACACAGACAGAAGGGAGCTATGAGTCTGTCCCTCCCCCACAGGGTGACACAGTGACACAGACAGAAGGGAGCTATGAGTCTGTCCCCCCCCCCCCACAGGGTGACACAGACAGAAGGGAGCTATGAGACTGTCCCTCCCCCCACAGGGTGACACAGTGACACAGACAGAAGGGAGCTATGAGCCTGTCCCTCCCCGCAGGGTGACACAGTGTCACAGACAGAAGGGAGCTATGAGTCTGTCCCTCCCCCCGCAGGGTGACACAGTGACACAGAAGGGAGCTATGAGCCTGTCCCTCCCCCCCCCGCAGGGTGACACAGTGACACAGACAGAAGGGAGCTATGAGCCTGTCCCTCCCCCGCAGGGTGACACAGTGACAAAGACAGAAGGGAGCGATTAGCCTGTCCCTCCCCCCGCAGGGTGACACAGTGACACAGACAGAAGGGAGCAATGAGTCTGTCCCTAACCCCCAGGGTGACACAGTGACACAGACAGTAGGGAGCTATGAGTCTGTCCCTCCCCCACAGGGTGACACAGTGACACAGACAGAAGGGAGCTATGAGTCTGTCCCCCCCCCCCCCCCGCAGGGTGACACAGACAGAAGGGAGCTATGAGACTGTCCCTCCCCCCACAGGGTGACACAGTGACACAGACAGAAGGGAGCTATGAGCCTGTCCCTCCCCGCAGGGTGACACAGTGTCACAGACAGAAGGGAGCTATGAGTCTGTCCCTCCCCCCGCAGGGTGACACAGTGACACAGACAGAAAGGAGCTATGAGACTGTCCCCCCCCCCCCCGCAGGGTGACACAGTGACACAGACAGAAGGGAGCTATGAGTCTGTCCCTCCCCCGCAGGGTGACACAGTGACACAGACAGAAGGGATCTATGAGTCTGTCCCCCCCCCCGCAGGGTGATACAGTGACACAGACAGAAGGGAGCTATGAGTCTGCCCCTCCCCCCGCAGGGTGACACAGTGACACAGACAGACGGGAGCTATGAGTCTGTCCCTCCCCCCGCAGGGTGACACAGTGACACAGACAGAAGGGAGCTATGAGTCTGTCCCTCCTTCCGCAGGGTGACACAGTGACACAGACAGAAGGGAGTTATGAATCTGCCCCTCCCCCTGCAGGGTGACACCGTGACACAGACAGAAGGGAGCTATGAGTCTGTCCCTACCCACGCAGGGTGACACAGTGACACAGTGACACAGACAGAAGGGAGCTATGAGTCTGTCCCTCCCCCCGCAGGGTGACACGGTGACACAGTGACACAGACCGAAGGGAGCTATGAGTCTGTCCCTCCCCCGCAGGGTGACAGTCAGAAGGGAGCTATGAGTCTGCCCCACCCCCCCCCCCCCCCCCACAGGGTGACACCGTGACACAGACAGAAGGGAGCTATGAGTTTGTCCCTCCGCCGCAGGGTGACACAGTGACACAGACAGAAGGGAGTTATGAGTCTGTCCCCCCCCCCCCCCGCAGGGTGATACAGTGACACAGACAGAAGGGAGCTATGAGTCTGTCCCTCCCCCCCGCAGGGTGACACAGTGACACAGACAGAAGGGAGCTATGAGTCAGTCCCTTCCCCCGCAGGGTGACACAGTGACACAGACAGAAGGGATCTATGAATCTGTGACTCCCCAGGTATTCCCCAGTGTGATTCCTGAATTTTAATCCATGATGTAAAGGTGCAAGACTTTGTTCCAGTACAGCAGCAACCAGTCCAGGAGCGAAGGGGTTAATAACCACATAACCACAGGACTTTTAAAACCAAGGCTGCATTTCTTGCGCTTGCAATCAGAGGACAATTTATTTTGTTTCAAAGGGCAATTTCTTTCATTCCCTTATTCCAGTAAGTGATGTTTTCAAGTGTATTCTGCAGATGTCGTGTGTTTGTCTATTAAGGAAAAAAATCACAATTTATTTTGCAACGTGTTCTGTTCAATCTAGTACACAGAAATATAAATGTGTTGATAAAAGTTGGTGTCATTGTGACAGGGTGACACAGTGTCACAGACAGAAGGGAGCTTTGAGTCTGTCCCTCCCCCCGCAGGGTGACACAGACAGAAGGGAGCTATGAGTCTGTCCCTCCCCCTGCAGGGTGACACAGTGACACAGACAGAAGGGAGCTATGAGTCTGTCCCTCCGCCGCAGGGTGACACAGTGACACAGACAGAAGGGAGTTATGAGTCTGTCCCCCCCCCCCCCCCCCCGCAGGGTGATACAGTGACACAGACAGAAGGGAGCTATGAGTCTGTCCCTCCCCCCCGCAGGGTGACACAGTGACACAGACAGAAGGGAGCTATGAGTCAGTCCCTTCCCCCGCAGGGTGACACAGTGACACAGACAGAAGGGATCTATGAATCTGTGACTCCCCAGGTATTCCCCAGTGTGATTCCTGAATTTTAATCCATGATGTAAAGGTGCAAGACTTTGTTCCAGTACAGCAGCAACCAGTCCAGGAGCGAAGGGGTTAATAACCACATAACCACAGGACTTTTAAAACCAAGGCTGCATTTCTTGCGCTTGCAATCAGAGGACAATTTATTTTGTTTCAAAGGGCAATTTCTTTCATTCCCTTATTCCAGTCAGTGATGTTTTCAAGTGTATTCTGCAGATGTCGTGTGTTTGTACCACGTACCACGTGACAGGTTTTCATTGACGTCACATCCTTTCTCCCCCAAGCCCCTGACACATGGTATACCAGAGCCAATCAGAGTAGGGATGGAGTTCCCACGCTCTGATTGGCTCTAGTACCATGTGTGCACGGCCATGTGTCTTTTAATGACGTCATCTTAAAGGCAATTGAAGCAAAGCCATTCTGATTGGCTGTGCTTTCATTCCCTTTAAGTGACGTCATCATTTTTTTTTTTTGTCGGCCAAAACACATGGTTTTCACGGTCCAATCAGGACCGTGGGAACCATGACGCAAAATGTGACGTCATAGGCCTTTAAAAGCCTATGTCGTCTCATTTTGAAGCCAGACGCCGCGGAGGAAGGACCTCCGGAAAGAAAGAAGACCAGGGCGTGGCCGCAGACGGGGAGAAGACCCCGCCCCCCCCCCCGCTGGAAGGAGATAGAAGAAAGAAGAACACAGATGAAGATAAAGATGGATTACAACTAGAAGACCCGTGGATTGGTTTGGATTTTTAGTTTAATGTTTATTATTTGAATGGTTTATTATTTTATGGGTTCCTGATCGTGGATTGGTTCGTGAGTAAGCTGGGCAACGGGAGTCGGTGGGGGCAAGTAATGGTAAGTGAACTACAGTAAAGAAATGTATTTTATTTAACTTGTTAATTTTTTCAAAAGGTTTTTTAACATGTGTAGTTTTTTTTTTTTGTGGTATATCATTTCTTGCCACTGTATGTATGTATGTTACTGTATGTATATATGTCTAGAGAGATATATACATACAGTACAGTACAGGGTAAGAAATGATGTTGTTTTAAAAGCTGGATTGGATGTGTTTTAAATTATTTTGTGTATGCTGCTACAGTATGCTTTATTGTGAGTTTAAAGTATTTTAAATTAGATAGATGTACTGTACAGTATTCCTTGGTATTGTATTGTGTGTTTGAGGAAGGTCAGGGATAGGCTTGGTTTGTAAAGGTTGTATTTTTGTCGGTACATATATTTTTTCAAAGGCTTAATTGTTCTGCTCTAGGCGTGAATTTGTTAATGGTTTTATTGTTCCTTATCTAGTGTGAATTGTTTAGGGATGTAAATAATGATTACTAATTTAGTTTTGTTTACTTGGTTGATTAATTTGCAGAATGTATATGGTGCATAGATATTTAGGCATCATTTATATTGGAATGTAAGTTGTTTAAATGGCTTTTCAGAGGTTTAGTGATGATTTACAGTAGATTGAGAGATCAGTTATGATATTAAAGGAAATTGATTTAATTTAGTGTGTATGTATGGAGAAGAGTTTGGTTGTAGGACAGTGCTTTTGATAACCCTTCTACATTTATTTGTACTGTATATTGGTTTATCATGGGTGTGTATATAACGTGTGTGTATATATATATTATATATATATAATATATATTATATATATATATATATATATACATAATATACATATATACTGTATATATATATCTCTCTCTCTCTCTCTTTCTCTCTGTCTCTCTGTGTATATATATATATACAGTTATATATATATAGTTGCATGATGAGAGCACAGTACAAATTCATGGGTGAAGGGTGGGTATCGGGCCTGTGGTGGCTTAACCCTTAATTACCTTTGCGGTTATTATCCGATAAGGTGTTTAAGGGGTTAATTGATATCTGAATGTACTTGCAATGTATTGCCTTGGTTTTGGCTATGTATTGTGTGGGCAAGAGAAGGACGGCGCTGGCATCGGACACTTCGTATTGATGAGGTCAGTAGTACTTTATTTTATTTGTATATGCTAGTTAATGTTTTTAATAATGGGCAATTAATCTATTATCCATATCTGGATAATAGTTATTTTGCACATTATTGTACTGTAGGTGTTGGGGGGGAGGGTGTATGTATTGAATGTATAGGCCAGGTTTATTTTTTTTACATTCAGGGTTTGATTCCGTGGTTTTGCGTGGGGCCTATGGAGACCACCTGTGGGTATCCTCGGGTATCCTAAAGGGTAGCAGGCTGGTGGTTCCACGGGTGACACATGCGGGGATGACGATGTGTGGTCCCACTTCTGTGGGGGCACCTCTGACCCGTAGTCTGCGGGCATGACGATGTGTGGTCCCACTTCTGTGGGGGCACCTCCGACCCGTAGGTGCGGGGATGATGATGTGTGGTCCCACTTCTGTGGGGGCACCGCGGACCGTAGTGAGCACCCGTGAGTTCCCCAGACCCCCATGGGAACCACCCGAGGCCCCGCAGACACCTGTGGGTTTGACCCGGGGCTCCCAGACATCCTAGGGCCTACCGTGGGGACCCCAATTGTGGCTCACGGTGACCCAAGGAGACCACCTGGGCGCCATGGTGCTGGCAGGATCGCACCAGCAGGCCTCCAGAACCTGTGGAATGCTGCTGGTAAACTGTAGGTCTGTCCAGGTGCCCTGCCAGCCCACCGGGGACTAGCGTGGGGCTGCGTTATGGACCCTGAATGTAAAAGAATAAATCTTGTATTTATGGGGGGTCACAGGGGTGGGTAATGTATTTAATAAATATAATGGCTGTTTATTGTGGGTCATTGTACTGTTTTTATTGTGGGTACTGGGGGTGGGGGTGGGGGTGTTTCCCCAACGGTATGTGGGTAGGCCTCCCTTGTGGGTACTGACTGGGTGGTTAGGGCCTCACGGGTGGGGGGGGGGTTAGTGTGGGAGGGTATGTAGGCATCCCGAGTGGTGGGTGAGGGTGGGTTAACCCCTTCATGACTGTAGCGGTTAATAACCGCTATGGTGATTAAGGGGTTAGGGGACATTACTTTGTATGTTTTAATTTTTGTCTCTTTTTTGCAGGGGGTGAGGGTGGTTAGCAATGCAGGGAGGGAGATTTACTGGTAACAGAAACATCTCTCTCCCTTCAATGTAATCTGTTAAAGCCCCCTCCCCCCTAATGTGTGTTTCTGTAAAATCTCTCTCCCTTCAATGTAATCTGTTAAACAGAAACATTAGGGGGGAGGGGGCTTTAGGCCTTTACATCTCTCTCCCTTCAATGTAATCTGTTTAACAGACACATTAGGGGGGAGGGGGCTTTAGGCCTTTACATCTCTCTCCCTTCAATGTAATCTGTTTAACAGAAACATTAGGGGGGAGGGGGCTTTAAACAATGCTGTGTATAAGTATAAGGTTTTTTACAATTAGATAGATGTAATCCTTGGTATTGTAAGGGTTAGATTTGGTTTTTAAATTGTGTTTTCTGGTTGGTACTTACAGTAAATATTGATTTTTGTATACTTGAGTGGTTAAAATAGTTGAATTGTTTGGAAGTGTTTGTATTTACTGGTAGAGTACTGTAGCTTGCAATTACGTATATTGTTAACATTCATTTGCAGAATGTATATGGTGCATAGATTTTATGCATCATTTATACAATGTAAATGCAATGTACTGTGTGGATTGGAATGTTATGTTTTATATTGTAAAATAAGTTAGGATTATTAAATGGATTATTATTATTGTCTGTATAGAGAAGCGTTATCTGTAGGACAGTATGATTTTGATAACCATTCTACATGTATTTGTACTATTGGTTCATCATGTGTGTATATATACTGTATACTGTATACTGTATATATATATATATATATATATATATGTATATGTATATGTATATATATGATATATATATATATATACACAGTGTATATATATATATATATACAAAGTATATACTGTATATGTATAGGGATTGTTATTATATATATACTGTATATATATCCAGTATATATTTATTTCTCTTCATGTATTATATTTATTTATTTATTTTTTGGCGCCTGCTGTGCTGTGCTGTGTGTGTGTATTTTTCTTTATTGTGGGTAGTGGGTGGGGATGGGTGAATGGGGTATTAGCCCCAACAGTGCTTGTTTAGGGCTTGCGGGGGGGTAGCGGGAGGGCTTAACCCCTTCATGACCGTAGCGGTATTAACTGCTACGGTCGTGAAGGGGTTAAGTGCACCCGCAACCCCCCCGCAAGTCCTAAACTCCCACCAAGGGCCAAATACCCCCCCTCACCCATCCCCACCCACTACACACAATAAAGCGGGCACGGTGGGTTAACCCCTTCATTGCCTTAGCGGCTATCCGCTATGGTAATGACGCAGCATTTCTGTATTTTTAATAATATTGAGCAGGAGCAGGGGGGGGTCCCTGAGCATTAATTTCTGGCTCAGGGAACCCCCTGCTCACTGTACAATATTATTAAAATACAGAAATGATGCTTCTTTACCATAGCGCATAGCCGCTAAGGTAAAGAACGAGTGTTTATTTATACTGTATATTGTATGTGTTTTATTGATACTGTACATGTGCAGGGGGTCTCCAGAGCAGAAGCGCACAGGTTTCAGGTCTGGGGACCCCGTGCCCCCCGAGATACAGGCCCCTTTAGGGGGTGCCGGTATCCCTCTGCTCTGCTTGGTTTACAGGCCGCGATCACGTGATCGGACCTTTAAACCAAGCAGAGGGATACCGGCACCCCCTAAAGGGGCCTGTATCTCGGGGGGCACGGGGTCCCCAGACCTAAAACCAACGCGGTTCAGCTCCGGAGACCCCCTGCACATCTACACTATCAATAAAAATGTATTTCAAATGTATTTATTGTCATTTATTTATTTATTTATTTATAATTATTTATTTATTTTTTGGCGCCTGCTGTGCTGTGCTGTGCTGTGTGTGTTTATTTTTTTTATTGTGGGTAGTGGGTGGGGATGGGTGAATGGGGTATTAGCCCCAACGGTGCTTGTTTAGGGCTTGCGGGGGGGTAGCGGGAGGGCTTAACCCCTTCATGACCGTAGCGGTATTAACTGCTACGGTCGTGAAGGGGTTAAGTGCACCCGCAACCCCCCCGCAAGTCCTAAACTCCCACCAAGGGCCAAATACCCCCCCTCACCCATCCCCACCCACTACACACAATAAAGCGGGCACGGTGGGTTAACCCCTTCATTGCCTTAGCGGCTATCCGCTATGGTAATGACGCAGCATTTCTGTATTTTTAATAATATTGAGCAGGAGCAGGGGGGGGTCCCTGAGCATTAATTTCTGGCTCAGGGAACCCCCTGCTCACTGTACAATATTATTAAAATACAGAAATGATGCTTCTTTACCATAGCGCATAGCCGCTAAGGTAAAGAACGAGTGTTTATTTATACTGTATATTGTATGTGTTTTATTGATACTGTACATGTGCAGGGGGTCTCCAGAGCAGAAGCGCACAGGTTTCAGGTCTGGGGACCCCGTGCCCCCCGAGATACAGGCCCCTTTAGGGGGTGCCGGTATCCCTCTGCTCTGCTTGGTTTACAGGCCGCGATCACGTGATCGGACCTTTAAACCAAGCAGAGGGATACCGGCACCCCCTAAAGGGGCCTGTATCTCGGGGGGCACGG